>NC_081410.1:72056611-72364111 GCF_030272615.1 Cryptomeria japonica
GTGAGGTATATGAAATGGTTACAAGATTCACTTGTAATAGTATGATTAAATTTGTATGTGAAGTTATCTTTGAGATCACTGAGTTGTAGCTTGGTGCAAGGGTTGTAGATCCTTTGGGTTGTAGCCCATAAGAAAATCAGGGGTTGGTGCTCCTTGGGTTGGTGCCCTAAATCAGGGGTTGTAGCCCTAAACATTGTAATAGATTTTTTTGTGAGGCTAGATTGGAGCATTAGACTCCAACAGCATTGCTCACAGAGGTTTTTCCCATCTTGGTTTTTCCTCATACATACTGGTATTATGTGATATCCCTTTGTGTGAATGCGTTTATGTTTTATCTCCTCACAAAATGGTAAGTCTATATTCAGCTAGATCTCTTAATCAGTATACTTTTATAGGGATAGTTAAAGGGAAAAGTTTGAGAACCACTGATTCACCCCCCTCTCAGTGATGCATTGTGTCTAACAAATCCTACTTAAAAAATCTTCCAAGGTATTATCCACATTATTTTCCACCAAAACCTTCTTCTTCATTCTATCTCTTAGCCATTCAAGAGCAGTGCATTGTTCAATATCTTCATTTATTTTATTATTCACATCTTCATTATCCTAAAATCCTTGAAGTATTGATATCATTCCTTAATTGATATCCTCATCTAGGAAAGCTATGTTTTCATCCTTGGCTATTTCCTCAATTGGTATCGTTGCTTGATCATCAAGTGGAATTTCAATACCTTGAGAAGGATATCTCTCATGATCTCGTTATTGAATGGATTCCAAGGATTCATTCTCAACTTGTCTTGCTAGAATAATTAGATTAACCTCCACTTCCTTTTGTGACTCCTTCTCAGTGATTGAGGTTGCATTTATACCCACAGAAGAGAGAACTTGCTAAACATAAGAAGTGCTAACTGATGAGTAATTTGTTTTTGACATTTCCTTATTTTGTGGCAACTCCTCATTTGAAAGCCTTTCTCTTAGTATTCCTTTCTTGTGAAGTCTCGGCCACATCTTTCCTTTTGTTATGACTTTCATATTATTGCCTATCTCTTTCTTCCTCAACATTGTCTTCATTTTTCTCCTCATCAATCTCATCCTTAGAAGAACTCAATTCGAAATCACCCATCAAGTCAAAGGTTAGAGGGATATTCATTTCTTTCAACTTATTCACTCGATGATCCATCCATCATTGTGTATGTGCTATGATTAGTCTCATCAATATGTTTGAATCTACTACCTCAACCTCAAACCACTTAGGAGTTAGGAGTTTACTCTTTCTTCTTAAAAATAGCGTTGAACACAATTCCCATCATTCTCCACCTTATCTAGAATAGGAAATAGTTGACAAATTCTTATCATTTGCACCAAAATCCTTAAACACATCCTCTTCCTTATTTCAAAATCACCCATAGAATTCGCCCCAAATGCTGGTGGAAGTCACCTTAAATGTAAGATTGTTAATGAAAAATCTATTTCAATTATGCTCCTAATGGTTCGCTTAGCTCTACTCTTCTTAATTTTGTTTTGAATTGGATTGAATTAGTTTTTAAATGAAGATATTTGATATTGTTTTATAAGCCTCTTAAGACTTGAAATCGTACCTCCCCCATTAGGCCGACCTAGCTTATATTTCAAAATTTCTTTTGAATTTGAATTCATATACCTAAGCCGACTTGCTATCTTGTGTTTGAATTTTTATTTTCAAGGTCTTTAATTTTTCCAATAAAGGTGGAGACCAACTTGGAAACAAACCCCACCTTAGCACCTACGTAGGATAGGAAAATTAGTGATGAATGCTAGTTGTTTAGCTAGAAGTGTTGAGAAAAAGGTGACATGAAGGCACATGAAAACATGTTGAGCGCTACCCTTATTTTGGCTGTAAATGAAATTGCTTGAGATTGCTTCCCTTTGTTTGAGCTAGAAGTAAAATCACTTCCTCTTATTTGAGTCGGAATTGAAATTGCTTAATATTGGTTCCTTATATTTTAGCTGGAAATTTGATGAGAAGAACATGTGTGAGCTAGAAATTACCTTAGCAAAGAATTTCCTAAGTGAAAATTGCAAATTTTGTCAAGAAAATCAATTTAAACTTATAATTCCACAACTTCTTTTGAATTGCACTTAAACTCTTTCAACGAATTTTTACAAAATCATCTCGCTATTGCCCTCCTGTCAAGGTCAGAAAATATGACATTTTTAAGGAATTTTCCGTGTCTAGGAATGAAATTTCCAACTCTTCCATGCCTATTACTTCAAAAAATCTAAATACAAAAAATTGACCTAACAACAACTTTTTACAATATTATTTGCAATTTTGACAACTTGACAAATTTGTGCAACTTCGACAATTTTTGACACTTTCGACAACATTTACAAGATTTTACATCTTTTGACAACTGACAATTATAAAACTCACCGATTGGCTAGAGATAGAGATTTGGAGACTTAAGAACACCCTAAGGATAAAATTTGCAATTAGAGGTCAAAACTACTGCCAAACTAACTAAATCCTAGGAAATGACTAGACTACTAAGCAAAAAGAGGAGGGCCTCATTTATATGGGGCTATGTGTGAAAAGGTCACAACAGAAACCAAGAGGCTATGACATTTAGAAAAACTAAGAAATATGATATTTACTCAAATGACTCAAATTTCATTATGAAAAATTAAATATTCCATCTATAATTTGTCTGGACAATGGGTGATAGTGTTAGATTTTATCATGAGGGCTTTTTAATAGAACAATTTCATACCAATATGTTTGGCAAAAGAATTTTTGTACTTGGTTTGAAATTAGAAGTGATCTTGTTTCTTAAATGAGGGTGTTTATATCACTATTGTTTATGGTGCTTATTTGAGTGTTTTGTGATCAAAATAAATCAATCGATATTCATATTTTGTTGGTCAAGACTAGAAAATGAGGGGTTATTCAAGGCATACACTTTTTTTGTTTTATTTGGGTCCTATTGTCCATAGTGTAGAGGTGGCATTTGGTGATTGATCTTGCACATTTTCTAGTCCCACAAGCTAGTTACTCATGTATCACTATTTCATAAGTTTTAGATGGGGTATCATTTATTTAGAGCATAATAAGTATTGGTTCATTCTTCACTTGCAATCCATGTAAAGAAAATCAATGAGATTGGGTTAGATAGCTTCAAAAAGTTCCTGAAGTGGAATGAACTTTAATAGAAAATAAAGTTGCATGTGAATATATCAAAATAACTTGAAATGCCTTTTAAGGTTAGGAAGAAAAGTGCTAGTTAAAATATGTGTGGGGATTATAGCCAATATAATGCTCGTGTAAATAATCTCGGCTAAACACTTGAATCAACTCTCATGTATTGGCATATCATCACTCCATAGTAAATACTAAAGCACATTTGAGTTATTTACCTTTGAATGACAAGTGTGACTATTAGGTAACACACACACACACACACACACACACACACACACACACACACACACACACACACACACATATATATATATAATACTAAAAAGAACTCATCAAATAGACAAGTTAATGGAAAAACCAATATATATTTATTAATCATACATGTCATATCAAAAGAGGTTGCGTCATGGGTTTATATAGACACTGATTCCCATTGAGTAGATCTATATTGAAATTTCTTTTACATGATTCTTTCTATAGTGCATTATTTTCTTAAAATTTGGTATTCATTCTAATCTACAGCCATAAAACACATGGTGTGCTCAAAATATATATTCTAGATGGCTTGCCCCTATCTACATATGTAAACATTATCACTTTTATGTCCTATTCTATCTTTGTCTCCAACATTCTCCCAAATCAAATTACGTGTTTTGTGCTGAAAACAAAGGAAATAAACTAAACTACAGCTCAACCCAAACAATCTTTAAGATGTGACAGGTAAAAAAGAGTTGTAGCACAATCAAATGTTGTACAAATGAATATTCACTCCACTTTGTAAGGCTAGCAAAGATGTGAACAACAAAATCCTTCACTACTTAAAAATGCATGTATCAATGATCATTGGTAGCAGTTTGGCCTAATGGTCATCAAGTTCATAAACAGAACAAAACTATAAAAAAACTCAACCCAAACAATTTTCAAGACTTGATTGGCAAAAAAACAATAATTTATAGTGCAATAAAAGGTTGTGCATATAAATATTCACTCCAGTTTGCAAGGCTAGCAGAGATGTGAATAGTGAAATCCTTCACTATTTCCAAAATACAGAACAACATATCAATGATTGTAAGTGTGAGATGTGACAATTGGCACTAGAGATCATATAATTCCTTTTAATAAACTATGTTCTCATATGCCATGCACAACATTTAAGATGCAATTGCTTGTTCATATCTTGGAAGCAATGGTGCTAGAAGTAAGATGACTTGTAATTAATTTCGCCTTGTAATTAATTTCGCCTCTTTCTTATTTTTTATTTATTGTGTAACATAGAAAGTTATGTATCCTTGGAATTCTACATGTTTTGAACTTGCTTTAGCATTTGCTCTTATAACATTGATTTCTTTTTGGTTATTTATTGGCACTTGTGGTAATGCTCGCTTGGTAATGTAACACGTCATAATATATCCAATGAAATAAAATTCTCCTCTCTTGGCAAAACAATCTTTTGAGATTTGTATCTCTAAGTTCTCGCTCTTGCTTCTCTTGGAGAAAGAGTGTTGAAATTTCTATTGAAGGTTGAAGGAATCCCCTTTTCATATACTCTCATTCTCTACCTAGCTGATTAAAGCTCTCATAGGATTGCTTAACTTGCACATCTTCCAATTCCTCAAGGGCCTTCTCCATTTGTGATGATATCATTCTCATTTGTTTGAATAATATTGCTTTCTTTTGATATTGCATCTCTTGTTATCTCTAAATAAATATATATGGTGGAGTCCACCTACTTGTTTGATTTCATACAGTATAGTAGTCTTCCTTGTAGACTAAGCTCAAAGTTTTATTTATTTTCTCATTTGTTTGAATAATATTGCTTTCTTTTGATATTGCATCTCTAGTTATCTATAAATAAATATATTTGGTGGAGTCCACCTACTTGTTTGATTTCATACAGTATAGTAGTCTTCCTTGTAGACTAAGCTCAAAGTTTCATTTATTTTGTTATTGCTCTTAATTCCTAGATGCATGTAGGATAATACCACCTAGATTTTATTACTTCTATTGGTTGTTTGTGGAGGCTGAAAGACCAAAATAGGGGCTTGACCCTAAAGGTAACCTCAAAATAGCTTTGAACTCTTCATTTTCTTTGTGTTTGTAGGTATTTTTAGAGCACTCAACCACATGAAGGTTTGAAAATGATTTTTTGCGTGTATTATTTACTTCTATTTCTTGTTTAATCTAATGTAGTTGTTTCTCTTTCTCGCATTTCTTTATCAATTTTGTTATTTGGTAGATTGGTTATTGTGTTAGCAAATTGGGTGAAGTTTTAGGCCAGATTTAGACAATTTTGAAAGTACATACAATATTGCAAAGCACAAATGTCTGCACAACATTCCAACATCCTATAATATGAGCTACAATGTCTAGTGTCAGGTTCCTCTCCATCTTATTTTTTACTATGTGGTTTGCTTCTATAAATTTTCTTTTAACTTCCTATAAATAACAATGTTTTATTTCCATGCTTTTATGAAATGTATGATATGTGTTTCTGATTTTAAAGCATTGCTAAGGTTATTAGTATTATGTTACCCTTTCCATATTGAGTAGAAGTGTAATATTCGTTGTTTGATTGTATAACCTTAAAATAAGTAAAATTGGAACCATTTAGTTACAAAACCAACATCTTTTAACTAGATTGAAATTTTTCTTATTAGATTTTGATGAATATGCTTTGTCACATTTCCTTTTTCTTGTTGTTTGGTGAATGCAAGTTATCTAATCATGTTGGATCTCTTTCTCCAAACCCTCACCATGTTCAATAATGTTTTTTTTTCTAAAAGACTTTCAAATGTTAAAAGACATTCTTGAAAACTTTAGGCATAATCATTTTTCTCCTACTTCATCTTCTTCATTTAATCATTCTTCTACTAAAACTCTAATTAACACAATTTTTTTCTTGGATTTATACAACAATATATTAAACATATAAAATACTCAAAGAATTAAACAAATTATCATTCGTAATATCTCTTACCACTTCTATTCTATCATAGGCTCCTTGTTTTCCTCAAAAGGCCATTGAAGAATGTGATCTTGTTGAGTAACTCAATGCTACTCTACTTAAGGTCTCTCTTAGGGCTTATTCCAACTTCTTCTTGTTATGGCATGCTCTAGGGATTTTTTGAAAATATTTTTCAAACATAATATTTGAAATCAAATACTATAAACATTATTTTCTTACAATATGAACTTCCTCTTGTCAAGACTTACAATCATCATGACCCTCTTCTAATTCTTCTAATTATTGTTGCTATCAATTCTATTGGTATTAAGCATACATTCATTAATCCTTGTTCCCATATTAATGTGTATTGTGTAGATTTGTTCAATTGCATCGATGTAGATGTCTTATCTTTCTCCTACAACATCTTTTATTTATCACTTTGATAAAATTGGTAGGCAAGCTCTTGACACAATAACATTGCATATTGAGTTGAGCTCCATTACAATGCCCATTGTGGTATATATGATTCAATCTCTTTCTTGGTAGACCATAGATTCACATCATGCCCATTGTTCCATCTACTTTATATTAGTCCATAAAGTTTATACATGATAATAAAGCATATACAATTAAAGTTGATCCAAATCTTATTCGGTATTGTCCATGAGTTGATGCTGCTAATTAGTTGAATTCTTCTTCAACACTTCACAATTTAATTCCTTTTATCACCTCCAAATCTAGTTAGGCCATCGTCAACTCGAGTTGATGTCATTAATAACTCACATTCCTCATCAACTTCTAATGCATGTCCCAGTGATCTTTGGGCTTCTTTATACTTTACACCAACCTTTTGTCATGCCCCGATCTGATTTTTTACTCTAGCAAAGAAATTGGCTTACAAGTTGTAAGACTTCACAATTTCAAAATCAAACAGTCTGCACCAGCCATGAAGAATGGAAGAGATTATAATGAATCGTTTTCACTTTCCAAGGTCAGCGATCTCACACTTGGTGACCAGCGACTTGCTAAGTATAAGGAATATTATTAAAAGGTGGTTTGGTTAACTGCAACCAATGAAAGGTAGTGATTGAAGAAGGAAAGGGCGCCTCTCTTGCAAACAATGCAACCAAGGAAAGGGTCGTGACTGCCCACAATCAATCGAAGGATATAAAGAACACTTCTTGCATTCAAACTATTGAATTTTATCTTACAAAACACTTCATTCTGCAGATCAGTTACTACAGCTAGATCTCAATATAAAGTTGCAAATCATTACAAATGCAGGGATATATGGATAAGGAAATCATACCAATATAAGGGCCAGAAGTTCTATTATATCATATCATGATAATTGGAAAGAACCCACTGCTCAGTTAACCTGAACAGATTAGTCTATTTTCTAAGGGTCATATCAGGCCCATCATCGGATACCTATAGTTATATCAGACTTCATATAAGGAGAGTTATATTAATATTATTAACATGTTGATGATACACCCCATAAGCCTACAGCATTTCAAAACATAAACTTTAGTATTCATTATAGAAATGTAGCTTCATTATCATTCATATATATATATGATCAATAATCAAAACTATTGTAAGAATGGAGGGAACAACGCAAGCAGGGGGAAATTTGAAAAGTGGAAATGGAGGGAACAGCGAAGCTGAATCCTCTAGTTCTGATGCAACTGCAGCTCAAGGACATGCGATGGATGATGAGGATGGGAGACAGGATGGGGAGCCACGGCTACGGGACCCTCCTTTTGACCGCATAAAGATTATAGATTCCCCAAAATCGAGTCCCGAGGTTGTGATAGCGGACTCAGAAAAGATCAAGGAGGTGCAAGCCTCCAAACCCTGGAGTAGTCTTTTTGCAAGGAAAGCAAACGGAAAACCAACTGGTAAATCGTCCTTCCCCTTTGTGAAAGATATATCTGATAAAAAAACAGGTAAACTTGCTATTGAGGTTCCAGATTTGGTTATCAATCATAGCATTTCTTTAATGGCTTTTTCTCTGGTGGGGAAGTTTGTCAGACCACGACCCAATATTGAGGATGTTAGGTCTTTTGTAAAGAGAAAATGGAGAATGAAAGGTCAGGTTGATGTTTCTGCCCTGTCTAGAGGATTTTTTGTTTTCTCCTTCTCTTGTGGGGAAGATATGGAAGAAGCTTTAAGCGGTGGCCCTTGGACGTTTGGTAAAATCCTCTTTATCTATGAAAAAATGGTCTCCTAACATGGAGCTCAATGACTCTTTCTTTGAATCTGCTCCAATCTGGGTAAGGTTGCCAGGCTTGCCGATGGAACTTTGGGTGGAGGATGTCTTCTCAGGAATTGCTAACTCCTTTGGGGAGCTTGTTGTGATAGATCCAATGACTGCAGCCCGCAAAAGATTGGTTTATGCGCGCATTTGTGTCAATATTTCGCAGAAGATGGATCTTCCTAGTGCTATTGATATAAGTTCCAAACTTGGAGTCTGGGAACAGACAATAGAGTTCGAATCACTCCCCTTTGTGTGCTTCTCTTGCAAAAAAGTTGGTCACTGGGTTAAGGCTTGCCCTAGCAACCCTAATAAACCTATGAAGGTAAACACCCACAAACAGGTGTGGAAAGAAAAGAATAATAATAAGGAAGATAATAAAGTGGAAGGAATAAGTGGATGTCCTGGTAAATCACCAGAACTATCAGAAGGAGATAGAAATGACCCTCATAAGAACCCCACTTTGAAGGAGGATAAAAGGAATGAAATCGGGGAGTTTGAGATCAAAACAGTCAATACTTTTGAGGCTCTACAGAGTCAGGAGGAGGAGAATGATATCAGTGAAGAGATACTTGAAGATGGTGAGATTGAGAATATCATTGACTCTCATCATGAGGTCCTTCAAGTGTCTATAACAAAAAGAGATGAACAGTGTTTAGATGAATTTGAAGGACATGAAATTAAACTTGGAAGGAGTAACAAGTTTGGATCGCCTCAAGTAAATCTAAATGCGTTATTCCAGAATATTGGAGTTCAATATGCCCACATCACCCCAGAAAAGAGGAGAACTGTGGAGTAGTATGCAAGACGAGCCCAAAGAGGAACAAGAAGAAGACATAACAGGGAATGGAAAAAAGAAAAAAAACAAGAAGGCATGAGGTCTTAATGGGGTGAAAAATAGGACCAAGTCCAAGGCTGATTTTGGTGCCTCAAAATCCCCGTCGAGATGTAAAACTATGAAATGGCATAGGGACCAGGAGAGCAAGAAAAACATAGCTGATGGAAGGCAGCGAACTATAAAGGAATCCTGCCCTTAGGTTTCCAAATGAAGGTAATATCATGGAATATCAAAGGCCTAAATGGTCTCAATAAACAAGATATATTACGGAATCTCATTCGAGACCAAAAACCGGATATTATCCTTGTTCAAGAAACCAAAATGAGTAAGGAGAAAGTGGAGAATTTAAACTTCTTTAAAAATGGAGGGGTTTGTGGTAGCAGCTTGAATGGGGCATCTGGTGGGGTAGCCATATTCTGGAACAAGAAAACTATTTCAGGAGAAATGATTGATGAAGATGGTAACATAATATCTATGAAAGTTAAAGGCATCTATGAAGGAAAGGAATGTGTGATTACAAATATCTATGCCCCGCAAAAAAAAAGATCTTTCCCTAGGAACAGTTGGGTTGTGATGGGAGACTTCAATACTCCTCTGCAAGGCACTGATAAATTTGGGGGAACTCAAGCTCAACCAGATAGCAGATCTGACTTGATGGACTTTATCAATGTCAATGCTCTTATTGGTATGGATCTTAATGGAGCTTCCTACACCTGGTCTAACCGAAGGGATGGTGAAGACCTCATTCAAGTAAGACTTGATAGATCCCTTGTTACTAATGATTGAATTCTTTCTCATAGATGCTCCATGTCTGTTATCAATAGAATTGGTTCGGATCATTATCCCATTTCTTTTGTTGCTGAGAACTTTAAGAATAATCAGAGTTTCCCTTTCCAGTTTAAGAAGATGTGGATTTCTCACCCTTATCTTAAAAAATCTATTGCCAACTGGTGGAATATTGATGTGAATGGAACTACCATGTTTAAAGTTGCCAAAAAACTTTAAAATATCAAAGTCAACATTAAGATATGGAACAAGAGGGTCTTTGGTGATATTTTTGATTCAAAGAAAAATTTGAAGGAGGAACTAGAACAGATCCAAAACTCAATACAAAAAGAGGGCTATAAAAAGTATCCCAAAGCTATGGAAGATGATGTTTTAGTCAAACTTCACAACATCATTTCTATGGAGGAAATCTATTGGAGGCAGAGATCGAGGACGATTTGGTTGGAGGCTGGGGATAGAAACACTAAATTTTTCTACATGACTTCTTTGAAACATAAAGCTGCGAACAGAATCTCCAGATTAATTGCCGAGGACAAAATTCTTCTTACCAAGGATGAAATCAAGGATGAAGTTGTTGGGTTCTTCTCTCAGCTCCTCACCAGGAACAAGGATATTGATTATACCCAACAACAAGATTTGGTTAATATCATTCCCGAGATCATTAATCCTAATCAGAATAAGGCCCTTTCTGCTATTCCTTCTGCTGGAGAAATTAAAAAAGCTATCTTTTCTTTTCAAGGGGATAAAGCCCCGGGTCCTGATGGATTCCCTATGTTTTTCTTCCAGGAATTCTACTATATTGTGGGAGAAGATACGGTCAATGCAGTAAAAGAATTTTTTGGCTCTAAAAGAATCCTTAAGGAATTCAATTCCACTTTTATTGCATTAATTCCTAAAGTTGCTGGGGAGGATTCAATGGGAAAATTTAGGCCAATAAGTCTATGTAACTCTTTCTATAAGATCATATCCAAAGTTTTGACTACTAGAATTTTGGTTGTCCTCCCCTTCATCATATCTGAGGAGCATAAAGGTTTTGTTCCTGGTAGGTAGATTTTGGACTCTATCATTCTTGTGCATGAGAATATTCATCCCCTCAATGCTGCTAATAAAGAAGGATTTTTTATAAAGTTGGATTTAGCGAAAGCTTATGATAGAGTGGATTGGCAAGTTCTTTTCAGAATTATGGAGGCTTTTGGATTTGATGAGAAGATAATCAAAATTATCAGAGAGCTGATCTCCACTCCTATGTTTTCAATTCTCATTAATGGATCTCCTACTAAATTCTTTAAATCATCAAGGGGGCTCAGACAAGGAGATCCCATATCTCCTATCCTTTTCACCATCTTGGTAAAGAGCATGAGCAGATTGATCCATAATTTGAAAGTGAATAAAATTATCAAAGGCCTTCAACCTTCCTCTACTAATGTTTTTTGTTCTCACCAACAGTAAGTTGATGATACTATCCTAATGGGATATTCGTCTATTGGGGAGGTTGGTGCCTTCAAATCTGCTCTTAATTCTTATGCTTTGGCTACTAGCCAGCAAGTCAATTGGGATAAATCGGCTATATACTTCATGAACGCTCCGATCATAAGACAACAGAGAATTGCTAAAATTATTGGTTGCAAGGTGGACATGCTCCCTTCCACCTACATGGATCTTCCCTTGGGTTTAGTTCCCCCAAACTCTTTCTAGAATATGGTTATTGATAAACTCAACAAAAAAACTTGCTGGATGGAAAGGAACCATTTTATCTCAGGCTGGGAAGTTGCAGCTTCTTCAAGCTACTCTCCAGAACCTCCATGTTTATGCTCTTAGCTTATTTGGTATCCCGGCTAAATTTGCTGAAGCATTGGAAAGAATCCAGAAGAGATTTCTATGGTCAGGAGTTGAAGAAAAAAAGAGGATATCCTTGGTTGCTTGGGACAAAGTGTGTAAACCAAAGAGCAAAGGAGGGCTTGGGATTAAAACTCTATAAACCTTTAATAAAGCTCTCCTAGCAAAACAATTATGGAGAGCTTATGACATCAAGAAATATTGGAACCGAATCTGGTTTGACAAATATATTCAAAATCAGCCTATCCAAGATGTCCTTAACTCTAAAGACATCCCTATCAGATCTTTCATTTGGAATAGTATTATCAAATCCATAAAAGTGGCCAAAGCTGGAGCTGGATGGGTCCTGGGAAAAGGTAACAAAATAAGGTTTTGGGAGGATCCTTGGATGAAGAATGAATCTCTCTTTGATCAAGGCAACAATCAATTTATTGAGGAATGTAAAAGGAGGTTTGGACCTATGGTGTGTGACTACTGGAAGGAGAACAATTGGGTGAGGCTTGATGTTATACATGCTGGTTTTTCCCTGCTCTAGAAGGAGTTGTTGTCTTTTTCTATTAACAAAAACTATGAAGATGTTTTTCTCTGGAAAAGTAATCCTAGAGGTAAATTTATGGTTGCTTCTACCTACAAAAACACTTTCTCTCATACCAGTAACCCCATTTGGGGTAAAGTTTGGAATAGAACTCTGATCCCTAAAATCAATATGTTCCTTTGGCTTGCTACTCATAATAGGATCCTGACTATTGACAATTTGGTCCGAAGAGGTTTCAAATTCCCTAACAGGTGTGAGCTTTGCCAGAAAGAGGAAGAATCAGTTGATCATTTGTTTTTCCATTTCTCATTTACCTAGGAAATTTGGAGTAAGTTGCGGGAGAAATGGAAAGTTAATTGGGTCATGAACAAGAGTCTCGAGGAAATTATTTGGCAATGGACTTTAGCCACCAATTGTCATCTTATCAAGAACCTTTGGTCCATGATCCTCCCCATGACTTGCTGGGGAATTTGGAAAGAGAAAAATAACAAAATATTTAGGGAAGCTAAGTGCACCCCTCAGGTTGTTTTTGAAAAAATTTGCAGAGCTATAAAAGAGAACATAAATATTCCTTATAGGAATAATAAGCGATGGCTTGTTACTGATATGAATGAAACTGAAAAAGGCATCCTCACTGAATGGAACTTAATACACAAAGTTTGTAGATCTGACAATAAGAATAGGAGAGATAATATTGTCTGGCATTTTCCTGATCATGATTGGATAAAGGTGAATTTTGATGGGGCAGCTAAAGGCAACCCTGGTAAGTCTGGTGGTGGAGGATTCATCAGAAATGCTCAAGGTGTTTGTATTGCGGCTATTGCTTCTCCTTTTGGGGTCCAAAATAATCATGTGGCTGAAGCTCTGGCCATGCTAAAAAGCCTCCAACTTTCTCAGGAGTTCAAATTTAAAAAAATTTGGCTGGAAGGGGATTCCCTAAATATCATCCTGGCCATTAAAGGTACTAGTTTTGTTTCTTGGAATATTACTAACCTAGTTGAAAGTGCTAAAAAATTATTAAATAACTATGTTAGTATTATCATAACTCATACTCTAAGAGAAGGCAATAAGGTTGCGGACCTCTTAGCCAATGAAGGGGTCAATTTAGAGGTTGATGTTAAATATATTGGAGAGACCCATTGTAAAAGGGATGTTAGAGAGCAATTATTTTTTGATCGTATCAATGGATCAAGTTAATATCATGATTATCTTTTGGGGTCCGGATTCTAAAGACAGAGCTTGGGGGCAGATTAACTGTTAGTTAATGATTGTCGTTTGGCATCATTTCTATGATCAAATGTGTGAGGAGGATTATAATAATAAATGTTGGTTTTGTGCGGCCATTAACATAAGCTTTAAAACCAAGAAAGAGACTCTGTGTTGTGATTCCATAATTTTATACAAGAATTTGGGGTTATTCCTGCGGACTGTGAAATACATCTTTGGGTATTTCTACTTGTTGTTCAAAATGGGTGGTAATTTAAACAGGAACGAGCCCCTTGGCTGCAAAAACTGGAAGAGTGAACGAAAAGTTTGGAGAAGGCTTCATCGATATGGCTTTACTGACTATATGGAAAAGCTACACGGAAGCAGAAATTCGGTGTCACATGGGTTTGCCAGAGGCAGGAACAACAACAAAGCCGCCTTGTTCGGGGAGATATGGCAAATTGCTGAGGACCTGGTTGTGGAGGTCACGGGTCTTCAGAAGGAGGGTACTGAATTCTATAGAGACCGGAAGTATGCAACCAAAGCGTTCAAAAACTTCCCGAAATTAGAGGTTGAGAAGGTCAAGCTTGTCAAGAAAGACAACATCTCCTACTACATTCCCCAGCAGGTAAACTCCTTATGGCAGAAAGTTTTAAGGGTTTTAATGGAGTTTCTCACTATTGACGGTAGATTCACTAAAATCTATAACTATCATTTTGCAATCCTTAATCACTTTCGTCATGGGGTTAAAATCTCCCTACCTTATTACTTAGCGTCCTCTTTGAATGAGAGTTTGGCTTATCATGCTAAAAAGCCTAATTCTTACCCTATAGCCCACCAGGGGCTCATATTGCTCATTTATGAATATCTGGAGGAGAAAGTTAGGGCTAGAAAAGATGATCCCCTGGTCACTAATGCATATATTTCTGAGAGCTATAAAGAATCTGATTCAGAAGAGGATCAGCCTAATACCCCTACCCACAAAAAATGGAGAGCTGAAACTGATAATGTGGAAACGGAGGTGCATTGTGATTTGGAGGAGGAAAAGGGAAATGATAGTGAGACAAAAATGGAGAGTGAGAAGGATGAGAAGGTTGGTGAAGAGGAAGAAGGGGGGTAACTCTGAAAACCCTTACTCTAACCCTATGGGCTCGGATAGCAGGAATGTCGCCCTGAATTCTAAGGAGGAAGACAAACCTAATTCTGTGGGCACTGAGCAGGGTAGGGATTCAACGAATACTATTCTGAATATTGCCCATAACTATACTCTAGAATCCTTCAACTTCCAGAAATGGGTTATTGACAACATTACTAGCATTCAGAGCAAACAGAGGGATTTGGAAAATACGATAAATAATTTGATTAAGGAAACAAATTCAGGGAAAAACAAGGAGGAGATGGAAACCAGTGAAGCCGAGGAGGAAATCGAGATGGAGGACTGGCTGGAAAAAGATCTGATTAAAGGGGATTTGAAACATTTGGAGGATGTTATCAGAATTGTGAAAGAACGGGCTGAGGAGGATAAGGACAATATCAATACCCAGGTTGCTCGTACTGAGAAAGCTCTAAAAATTTTCATGAACCACAGTCTTGAGGTCCTAAAATTTTCATCACAGAACATGAATGCCTTGGTGGATCACTTAGAGAGGAAAAATCAGGATAAGAACCTGGTCATCATTGAAGATGCCCCGACCTCCAGCTCCACTCATCAAATTTCCAAGCGAAGGACGAGGCAGAACACCACTGAGATGGAGACCAAAATGAAAGACATCCAGCTGAAACAGGAGAGCAATGATCTGAGGGAAGCGGCCAAAGCGATGATGATGTTGGTCCAGAATGCTGAGGAGTCTATAAAAATGTTCAATTGATATGTAATGTTGGGTTTTGGATGCCAATTTCTTGTTGGCTCCTTGCTGTATTTTTGGCCTTGTTGCTGGTTTTTGTGCTGGTCTTTTGCAGTTGTTTTGTTTTGTTTCTTTCATGCTCATCTTTCGTATTGCAAGCAGGTTTCGGGTCCCTTAAAACCTATTTTTTCTTAATCAAAAACAGTCAAAACTATTGTTAAATTAGACTGATTTTTTGAGTAAATCAAAGGTGACATAATAAATCTAGAAGGGTTATTAATTATGTGCCCTAGATGATACCTTAATCTATTAGTTTGGAAACAAAATCTAAGTAGTTCAAAAATGGGGCATTAAAAGTGGTATCAGAGCATGTTCCTACCAGCCTGAGGGAAATAGTTGATGCAATTAAGTAAACAAGCTTTAAGAGCTATAGAAAGGGAAAGAAAGAAAACTATAGTAGCCCAAGCCAAGAAACAAATGGAACATGATTTTAGAGCCTTTAAGGAACAAACTACCCAAGCCCTGCAAAACATAACAACAACTATAGGTAATCTTAGAACAGACCCTAGAAATGAAAGGGAAAATACCCCAAATCAATCAAAAAGTGATAATAGAACCCCTCAAGAGTCAACCCCAAGAACAAATGAACCACCTTTCCTATTTAGGGAGGAACCATCAAGGGGAGGTGAAGAAACAAATAGCCCCAAATACAAGAGAACTTTTTGTAGAATATGCAAGACTAGATCCTACAATAAAAATGAGCAGCCCATTTTTTTAGTTTTGTGGGGTCGATGCAAGGAGGAACCATAGGAGAAAAAGAACACAAACCAACTTATAAATACAACACAAAGTGGGAAAAATGACCATCCCCAACTTTGATGGATCCAAGAAGCTCACGGCACATTCATGGATTCAAAACTGGAAACATACCTCACTCTTTGCCCTATGACACAAAAGGATGTCATTGCATTCGCCATACTACACCTAGAAGGAATGGCACATGATTGGTGGAATCATGGCATAATTACTCAAGGCCACAAAAGTATAAGGACCTATAATATCTTCAAGAAGAGACTCATTGAGAGATTTGACCAGACTCACCCCCAAGAACATTTTTAAAGAGCTACCCTTGAAGACTACATCACAAAATTCCAAATGTTAGCTATTATGGTCCCTAGAATATCTGAAGAATGAATTACTTACTTATTCATAAAGGGTCTTTTGGACTCACTCCATGGGTTGGTAAGTGCATTTGATCCAACCACCCTACTTGAAGCAATCTTAAAAGCTACTAGGCTTAATGCCAAATCAAGGGACAAATATCATACAAAAAATCAACCCTCTCCCCCTCTATCTTACGATGAAAGAAAGGAGCTATGAACAAAGGTCTATGTTTCCACTGTAAGGAAAAATGGGAATATGGACACAATTTTAATCGAGAAAAAATTAAAATATGTCGAGAAGACCCAAAACAAAAATGTTTATGTTTCAAATGCAATAAAGAATGGAGGCCTAGACACATATGTGAAAGTCAATTATGTATTATAGAGGAAATGTTCGACAATGAAACAAAAGGAAATCCAAGTAAGAAAACAAGGCATGATGAGAAGGACTTGATAGAATCCAAGCAAGGACAATAAGCAAACAAAGCTTTGTGGAGGAGCCAATCTAGTAATTATGGTGCCCTTGCATCCTCAAGGTCTATGGGACATATTAGGAAAAAATTTGAAGCATATTGGAGAAAGTTGACAACACATCAATAAGCATTCAAGAGTAGAAGGATTGGGGTTAGGCCCACTTTCTAACTTGAAATGGAATAGGAGTAGAAGGATTAGTGTTAGGCCCTTTTTAACTCAAGATGAATTAGGAGTAGAAGGATAGGGGTTAGGCCCACTTTCTGACTCAAAATTAATTAGGAGTAGAAGGATTGGGGTTAGGCCCGCTTTCTGACTCGAAATGGATTAGGAGTAGAAGGATTGGGATTAGGCCCACTTTCTGACTCGAAATGGATTAGGAGCAGAAGGATTGGGGTTAGGCCCACTTCCTGGCTCAAAATGGATTAGGAGCAGAAGGATTGGATTTAGACCCACTTTCTAGCTCAAGAGAAAAAGGAAGGATCTAACAACATATGTATTTGTTTGTATATTTTGTGTTTGCATATATTCATGTGTATACTTTGAGTATTTGTGTATGCTTCATGTGTGCATATATTCATGTGTATAATTGGTCTTTTTATGTATGCTCCATGTTTGGTTCATACTTGACGTTTTAGAGATGAAAATAACTAGAAAGATATGAATTGCATTTGAGGTCATAGATGTGTGTCATACTTCTAATCCTCATCTTAATAAATGTTAAGATTACCCTCACATTGATTTAGAGAGATATCCAAGATATTGTGCAAGCATTGGGTCAACCAAATCAAATAAACCCCCAAGGATTGGTTTGGGATCTTCCTAAGCAAAAAAAAGGTTAACTCGTGATAGTTCAAGATGTCAATGGACAGATGGACTTTTATTTAAAATGTGTCCTGATCATGTTCTTCATAGGTGTATGCAGGAAATAGATGTTTACGACATCATACATGCATGTTATAATGAACCAAAAGCGAGACATTACTATGTAGTCATAAAAGTACACAAGATCCTTGGAGCAGAATATTTTTGGCCAACCATGTCGAAGGATGTTTACTTTTATGTGAAACACTACGATGAATGATAGCGCGTGGGAAGACCTACACCAACAATGAATATGCCACTAGAACCCTAGATATCTCTAAAACCATTTGAAAAATGGGGAATTGATGTTGTGGGACCTATTGATCTACCTTCAAGAGGACATAATTATATTCTAGTTTGCACAGATTATGTAACGAAATGGGTAGAGGTTAATGCCTTACCAATATCACAACAAGATAAGGTAGTTGATTTCTTGTACAAGCATATCCTTCAGAGATTCAGTGCACCAAGAGAAGTAGTTTCCGATCAAGGACCACAATTTATGTCTACTATTATTGAAGCTTCCATGTACAAGTATGAGATGACACATAGAAAATATACACCATATCACCCCCAAGCAGATGGACAAGTTGAAGTTACCAATAGAGAATTGGAAAACATCTTAACAAAAACTGTTTCATTGAGAAAAACATATTGGTTAGATAGATTAGATGAAGTAGTTTGGGCCTACAAAACAACATGAAAGACAACCACTGGGTTTTCTCCATATGAACTAGTATATGGAAAAACTCTTGTCGTGCCTATTGAGTTTGAATTGGAGACATTAAGAACAGAAATGGGGGTGGGTAGTGATTTGTAAGAAGCAGAGAAAACCAAAATTCTACAATTGAACTGACTAGATGAGATGAGAATGGAAGCTTTGCACCATACAAAGTTGATTTAGAAGCAAAGGAAAGCATGGTATGATAAGCATATTGTTAGAAAATAATTCAAAAAAGGAGATTGGGCATTATTGTTTGACTCTAGATTCCAAGAATTCAAAGGGAAATTCCATACAAGATGGTTAGGACCCTATGAAATTGATCAAGTGTTTGATAATGGAGTTTTTCAGTTGATACCAATAGATGGAGAGAGAAGGATTATGCTGGTCAATGGTCATCGTCTAAAGTTATATCACAAACCACCATCAAAAGAAGAATTTCTTTCAAATTTTCAATCCAAAATTGAACATTTCATCATGGCGGACATCACTTCCATGAAGGAATGTAGTTTTTTGTAGATCTATCAAAAAGGCATAAATAAGGAGATAAATTGAAAACCAAAAATGATGATTTATCTCTCAAAAGAAGAAAAAAAAATAGGGATGATTGAAAACCAGAAATGGTGGTCTACCCCAGGGGTGAGCTGAAAACCAAAAATGGTGGTTCATACCTTAAAGAGTAAGTTAAAAACTAGTAACGGAAAATTCATTTGGATCAAATTCAATTTACTCTTGATGACTCCTGATAAATTTCAATGTTCCCAAGTAATAAGCCTTTTTGCAGACAAAGAGGAAAGAGTGGCTATGGAATGCTCTTGATTGCTCTTTTCAAGGAAGGGAATTTTCTTTTGGCTAACGGTTCTTAATCATTTAATGCATTATTTTATTCCATGCAAAAATGAGCTCTGAGTTCCTCTTGATTGACTCGTTGGTTCATTACCAGTCGAGTTAATTCATACGATCCTGGTAGCTCATGATCAATAAGTCGGTCTATTTTTCTTGGCAAGTTGGTCAACACTACATGATAGCTCCTAACATAATATGCATTGAATGAAGAGGTATGCATTTATTGCAAATATTATTTTCAAAGTATTATTTTCTAATTTAGTTAGTATATAGTACAATTGTAGGCATTGTGAGTATAGAAATTTCTACCAACTCATTGTTAACATTATAATTAAAAAGTATTAAGTGTCAAAGTAATGATGGAAAAGATTAAAGGGAATAAATTTGAATGACATGATAGTCATTTCAAGTTTGAAGTAATCATTACTTCAAAAGGTTTGCACATGTCAGGACCGCCAACAACTTTCCAAATCAAAGAGGATGTATAGAGAAGTGGTGTGTGGATCGTCTAGTTTGTTTAAAGAAAATCAATGCAAAATGTGTGAGACAAACCATCATTTTAATTAAAAAAATCCTGTTGACAGAAAAGGAAATATCTATTCTGCATTGTAACTAATCAAGAAATTGACAGAGACATTTTTATTTAGTTGCAGAACTAAAATGGGGAACAAGAGAAAATAAGAGCCAAAGGACTTCAATTTGGATGCTAAGACAGAAAGATTGTATAGAGAGGCAAATTGGCTAAATTTCATACAAATGTATGAGGGTTTTGAGCTGGAATTAGTTGAATAATTTGTGAGGAATTTTCATGTTAATGTCACAAGAGTCAGAGGGGAGATTATTCAAGTGAACCCACAAGTTATGATGCAGCCATAACCGGTAAAAATCCTCAAAAGAGTCAATCGGCTTATGCAACAAGAGAGACACAACACAAACAGAAAGAAAACATAACAAATTTATATAAGCAGATCATATTCAAGCCATAGAACTTTTGGCAATCATCCGGTAATCATCAGATTGTCATCAAAGAACATCTTGTAATTAACCGGTTACATGCAGGCTTCAAGCCAGAAACAACCCAACTGGGACTCTAAAGATCAACCAAATCACAACATGTGAATCTCAATCCTTATTCTAAGTTCTACTTCCTCTTCCCCTACAAATGATTACATAACATCATATTTATACCCACTGGAACATATTCGAGTCAGCATAAAAAAATTACATTCACCAATGCAAGAGAATGAAATGTGTAATTACGTTGGCCCTAAGATTCAAGAAATCTTTCTATAAAATGACAACCAAGTGATATGGTTCAGCAGGAAGGTCGGCCACATGCCAAAGAACATTGAACAAGACCCAAGATGGATCCACCCGCCAAGAATCGTGTCGGTAATGAAGGAAAATCAACTGGTAAGCACAAGAACTATCTCAAGAACCCAGCAAACCGGAAGCGACAACTGATCGGAGAAGAACCCAAATGAACTAGAAATCTGGAATCAACCACATGAAACCGCCAGGAAACTACAAACAAGATCTGCCATGAAGAACAAGCAACTACCGGTACATACCGGTAAGAATACTGAAACTGCACAAAGAACTTAACAAAAAAGGAAATATTTTTGGTTGATGCAAGATTCCCCATCGACCGGGGATGCTCTAGCATCAGACAACCTAGGTAGAAAAATATGTTCCATGAGAGGCAACTCATGAACATCTAAAAGGATTCAGAATGAAGATCCCATGCTCATTTCTGATCCAAACATCTTCTTTATCTGCCAATCTCTTCTTTGGCTCCTCTGGTACCTCAACCAGCTTCTCTAACCTTTGACTCTCTGTGTTTCTCTTTCTTTGCTTTAGATTTGCACATTTCCTTTATTTCTGCAATTCTCATTTGGTTCTGCCATAAGACCTTATCCGGTTTGTTACCATCAGCTCCCTATCATTCGGTTCCATCTGTCCATTAGACTCATCTGTCAGATCCTTCTGCCAATTCATCTCACCCTCTGGTATAGTCTCTACAACTGGTTCTATTATAACTTTCTTCAAAACCTCTGGTATAACCTCTGAAATTGGTTCTATCAAACCTTTCAGTATAACCTCTACCACTGGTTCCTTCAAACCTTCTGGTATAACTTCTGCCACCTGTTTCCTGCAACTTTTCTCAGGACTCAGATTCTTCACCTCCTTCTCTTTCTCCTTCAAAGAAATCAATATGAACATTTTCCCATCCTATTCAATAGTAACTAGGTTTCTTCTACAGTCATAAATAGCTCATCTATCATACTGCCAAGGTTTTCCCAACAAGACATGACAAACATTCATTGACACAATATCACATAAAACTTCATCTCTGAAAGGCCCAATATTGAAACTCACCCAACACTGCTCCTTTATCTCTACCTTTTGATCATCTTGTAACCAACTTACCTCATAAGGACAAGGATGCTCAAGCCTCTTCAACCCAAGCTTCTCAACCATCTTCTCAGATACTAAATTATCAATACTTCCACTATCTACCATGACCTTGCAACACTTGCCACTTGATTTCCATACAGTCTGGAAAAGACTCCTCCTCTGAGTAGATACGGTATCCTTTCTTCTAAACATAAGGGATTCTCCTTGCTCTGGTGCACAATCAGATACAGTACCATCTGATTCTTCACTTCCCACATAAATTCTTGACATTCCTTTCTTACATTCATAGAATCTATGTCCGATTCACCACACTTGAAGCATTTGCCAGGGAACTATCTATCAGTATTGTTGCTACCCTTCCTTGGTGTCTTATGTTCTGGTTCTTTACTCCACTTAGGTTTTGCCTCCTCTTATTCAACCGGTTTCTTCATACTATCATTCATCTTGAATTTCTCCTTTCCCTTATTTGGTTGTCTTCTTCTCATCTTCTCCTCAACCTTCAAAGCATACTGGTAAGCTTCTTCAACATACTCATCTCATCTTGAATGTTAAAAGAAAGCCCATTGATGTACCTCGCCACCTTTTCTCTGTCCATCTCTCTATGTCCATATCCGATTGCCACCTTGTATAATTCCTCAGTGGGTTCCTTCACAATCATGTTTCTCTGTTTCAGGTTCTACAACTTCTTAAACAACTCCAATTCAAAGTCTCCCGGTATGAACTTGGCCTTCAACCTTGCAACCATCTGTCTCCATTGGGTGATCTTCAATTCACCATTCTCCACTCTATCTTTCTGCAACTCTTTCCAACACAAGGCAGCATGCCCTTTCAACTTGGTCAATGTCAACCAGACTCTCTGTGGGTCCTTGACATCCTCAAACTCAAAGTAGTCTTCCAACTCTCTAATCTAATTGATCAAATCCTCTAGGTTAAGCGTTCTAGAAAAGTTAGAAACCTCAACTTTATGCACTTTACTTGCTTGTGCCACTGCTCTTAGGAATCTTTCCTCTCTCTCATCTTTTGTTCCTTCTGCTTCCTCAAGCTCTTCACCAGCTTCCTCATACTCATCCTTAAAGTCAGGATTTCTTTGCAAACCATCGAAAGCATTCTGGATTTCATTCCTAACTTAATTCTTGAAGTCTTCCATCATCTTCTCTACCCTCTGGGGGTTTGTCCTCCTCGATGACATCTCTTCTTCCACACTGGCGATCTGCCTCAACTCGGTGATCTAGTTACTGGTTTCAATCGCCTCCCCTTGGCAATCTATTGAGCACACACGTAGCCTGCCTCCAATCAATGATCTTTCCACCTCAAGGAATGCCTCAATATTCACAAACTATTCTTCCACCAACCAGTCCATAACCAGCTCTGATACCAATTGATGTAGCCATAACCGGTAAAAACTCTCAAAAGAGTCAACTGGCTTATGCAACAAGAGAGAGACAATGCAAATAGCAAGAAAACATAACAAATTCATATAAACAGATCATATTCAAGCCATATAACTTCAGAAAATCATACCATAATCATCAGCTTATCATCAAAGAATATCCGGTAATTAACCGGTTACATGTAGGCTTCAAGCCAAAAACAACCCAACCGGGACTCTAAAGATCAACCAGATCATAACATGTGAATCTCAATCCTTATTCTAAGTTCTACTTCCTCTTCCCCTACAAATGATTACATAAAATCATATTTATACCCACTTGAACATATCTAGGTTGGCCTACAAAGATTACATTCACCAATACAGGAAAATGAAAAGTGTAAATAGGTCGGCCCTAAGATTTAAGAAATCTTTCTGGAAAATGACAACCAAGTGTTGCGGTTCAGCAGGAGGGTCGTCCACATGCAAAAGAACATCGAACAAGACCCAAGATGGATTCACCCACCAATAATTGTGCCGGTAATGAAGGAAAACCAATCGGTAAGCACAAGAACTATCCTGAGAACCCAGAAACGGCCAACCGGAAGCGACAGCTGACCAGAGAAGAACCTAAATGAACTAGAAATATGGAATAAGCCCCATGAAACCGCCAAGAAACTGCAAACAAGATCTGCCATGAAGAAAAAGCAACTACTGATACATACCGGTAAGAATACTAAACAAGAAAGGAAATTTTTTTGGTTGATGCAAGATTTTCCATCGACCGGGGATACTCCTGCATCAAGTTATCAGTGAATTGTTTGGGGTTCCAATAGAGGGAGAGCCAAATAATAAGGACCATATTAATTTTGAAGAGCTAGTGAATACATTTCATCAAGAAACAGAGCGATGACCTGAGCTAAAAGTACATAAGGAAAGCATGAAAGGAGTGTTGGATGAGCCCTAGTAAACTGTTGTAATGTGGTTGATTAAGTTCATTAATCTTAAGGGCCAGTACGAGACAATATTGGGTCCAAGAATGAAACTTTTGACACACTTAAGGTATGGAAATATCCAACTTGAAATCAGAATTAATCTCCCAACTCTCTTGTTTTCTCAAAAAATTTCTATGATATCTAGGGTAAAAGTTAGGGGTAGCTCAATATGATGTCATAGTTTAATTAATTTGATTATAAAAGCGTCATTTTCTGAAGAAGGAATCAGGGAAAGAAGGGTGTTTTGAATTTCTTTCAACACCTATTTGGAAAACTAGGAAAAAATCCAAAAAGGGACCCACACCAAAGGGGTTATGATTTGGAAAAGGGGAACCTTCCAAGAAGAAATAGAGAAGAATAGAAATTGAGTAGAGTAAATCTATTAGAGTAACATGTAGCTCCTCAATAAAATCAATTTAGGAGTAGTTAGAAGAAAAGCCTAGTGTTACTACTACCCCTACACAAGCTCCTGATAGTGCACTTGAACAAAGTCCTGAAGCTCCCCATGAAACTCCTAAAGGCCACATTGAAACTCAGATCTCTCTACAGTCCCCTGCTCCTATAAAATAAACAATTGTCTCACAGTCCCCTGTTCAAGAAGCCAAAAATCCTCCTGATGAGGAACAACTTGTTTATATCACAGTTGATGAAAGCTCTTTTGATGAACCAAAAACACATTATTCTCCTCATTATCCATATCAATCAATAAATGAAACAAAGGAAGTTAAAGGTCTAAAGGAGTTTGGAGCCAACACAGATCAATCTTCTCCTTCACCTCCTCAGACATTTGTTAGAAGGGAAGGAAAAGAACCGACAATTGAAGAAGAAGAGCCCTCAGAAAAACAAGACAGAGAAAGGATTGAAGAGTAAAAAGAATTGATGAGGGCAATGGAAATGTTTAGATTGGAGATAGAAAAGAAATAAACAAAAAGGAAAATGTGGCTTTTGAAGAAAAATTAAGGAGGAAGAATTACAACAAGTTATTCAACATGTAGACCAAATGAAGAAAAAATAACAAAAAAAGAGGATATTATGTGGAGGCAATTACTTGAAATAGAAGAGGAACTACAATAGGCTAATGCTCAAACATTAGAAAGTGTTGAAGAGATAAAGAAGTTAAAGACTCGGCTGGAGTAAAAAGAAGACCAATTAAGAAACCAAGTTGTCAAGAGACATGACCATGAAGCCTCTACCTCATTCCTTCCACCCAAATACCTTTCCTTAACTGCCATTAAATATAAACATGAAAATTTTGAATTGAGAAAGGAGATTGAAAACTTGGAGAAACAAAAAAATGAAGCTAATCAAAGGGTGGAATAATTTGCAGAACTATACTCTGCATTGTTGGCTATGAGAAAGCCATCTAGACAATATGCATTGTTTCTAAGAGAATGGTTTCTACAATGAAAAATTAATTAGTTGGTTCTGGGAAGAAAAATTGATTATTTAGATGATAGGGATTTTGTTGAGGACTTCCTTAGAACTCGTCCCACCATTCAGAATCAGATGTGTGAATACTAAGGATATGACTGGTAATTTAGATGTATAATATTATTAGTTTCAATAAATTGTACTTATGGGTGTTTTCATTAAAATGTGATCATCATTAACTAAATCTAAGGGAGGGTTAGTTACAGCTTGCTTAGACCACAAACAAGAATACAATATAGGTTTCTCTTAATGTGGAGCACCTTTAATGCAAATCCTTCCACTCCCATTAATTTTAGTTATTCACCTAATAGTTGGGGGAAAATGTCATTATGGATTCATTTTGTTTTTCTTTGTGGGTTATTTAAGAGTTTGCATTTACTGATAATAGCATTTTATCTCATATTGCTCTATTGTCAGTGGAATTAAATGAACAAATATAGTTGATTAACTATTTTTTAGAGTTGGAAAGTCAAAGAGGGGTTTTTTTCTTACTATTTATTCTTAGCTTATTAATAAGAAAGCATGTTAGTTTAGTTTTAGAGATTAGATGAAATAAAAGAGTGTTGCTAAAGTGATGATTTAAAAAAATTGTGACTCATTGTGTATCATTCAAGGAATCTATTTAATATGGTTTCTTCACTATTAATTTTTATTATGATCTATTGAAATATAATTTTTCCCTATTGTAAGTTCCCCCTAACATATAAATTTCTATCTATATTTTATTGTATTTTTTCTATTTGTGAGACACAATAAGTTGCAATTTTTTATAAAGGAGCATCTACATCATATGAAATCAAAGAAAATAGTGAGCCCGAAGGGAAGTCTATATGAATTAAGGAAGAAGAGACAACAGGAATGCAAGTATTCAAAGGAATAATATTGATAAGTCATTCAGGTGAAGCTACCTTTGAATGATTTTGAAGAAGAACGAGAGAACCTATAAAATGCAATTAGGGTAGCAAACCCTATGGAGAGGCTAATTGAATCTATATCGAGATGAGGCTACAAGTTGAAATTGAATATTTTAAATTTTAAAGGAGAAATTATCCCAAATTATTTCCTATACTAGGTGCAAGGGTTAGAATGTTATTTAAAGATGGAAATCAATGAGGGTAGTGGCCATAAAATGGTGAAAACTACAACACCCAATTTGAAGTCTTATGTTGCTCCATGATGGAAAATTTTGTAAAGTTCCAAGAGAAGACAAGGAAAGGACAACATTTAGTTGTGGCCCAAGATGTTAAACATTTATGAGGTCAATTGTTTTCTTCTAATTGTCAACATATATTTTTTGAAAAATTTAATAACCTAAAGGTCAAATAGATCAATTGGTTCAAAATCATACCAAGCAATTTATGAGGCTTCAAAATCAATTCAACATACAAGAGGTTCAAGAACAAGAAATAGGTAGGCATTCTAATAACCTAAGGTTTCAACTTGGGATAAGTTAACTTAGTCAAGGTACCTACTATGGATAATGCATATAATTGTGATGGTATGATGAAAGAATAAGTATCCGGTCAACTACTGAGAGGGGGGGTCAATCAGTAGATAGAAAAACTAATACAAACTTCACCAATCTCAAAAATCAATCTCTCAAAGTAAACTTAGAACTATCAATGTAATACCATTGTCAAGATAAAAACTCATAAGATAAACCGGTTGACTCTTACAACAAATTAATAGTAAACAACTTCAAACTCATAAACATCCAAATGCTTTTTCATATGTCAACAGACTCATTTCTCAATGCTTCCGGTTATCATAACTTATCAAAGTAGTTAAGTAGTTAAGTAAATCAACCATTAGAACATAACCACAAAAACATTCACCACTTGACACAAATATTTTTGACGTGGAAACCCAAATGGGAAAAACCACGGTGAGATGAGACTCACAAGATAACTATCTGAACTCTTCTGAAGTTCGCCCTGTTAGGAGCCTAGCCTGTTAAAGCTTTACAAAAGTCCTGTTAAGAACTAATCCTGTTAGGAACCATCCGGTTAAGGTATTGACTACAACGCCTTGTTAGAAGCAATACCCTGTAAGGAGTAACCTCGGTAGAGCATTTGAAAATCCAAGCTAATGGATCACCTTATAGTACCAAGCTTGTTAGAGCTTACCCAGTTAGGGGATTTCAATTCTGTCATAATTGTTATAAAACAACAGGATTTTGTTGATATGTCTGAATAGCACTACACTTGCTTAATTAGATCCATTTCATGCTCCTATCTACCTTTACTCAAACTACAAATACATCATCCAGTTCGGCAACTACACACTCAATTGATCTTTTCCAAATCTCTGCCAACTCATTAAACTAAACAACTTCATCGACCTTATAAACAAATCAATTAGGTCGATAACACAACAAAATCTTAATTCTCATAGAGATTACAAACAAGTCGGTTCAAGTATGATCGTTAGATTACATAGCAATCTCTGCACATCAATCATGAAAACCTTGATCATTCCTTGATCATCGCTTCATCAAACTTAGTAACTCATCACGTGCTTTGCATTATATGCAATATATTTGCTCATTCCCTAGACAAAAACCATTAAAATAGTTCACCAAAATCACTTGAAATTGTCTTCATACAATAATCATACGTGTCATAATCATTTCCGCTCATCATCAGATCATAAACCAATATAACCAATTCACCAAACTTAATCGGTTAGGGTTTATCAAAAACAATAGGTAGGGTTTGTCATTTACCGATTCAACTCTCCAATAAATAGCAATATCGGTTCACTCCACAAATGCTTCCTACCGGTTACAAAATAATATTACAACAATATCATTACCGGTTAATTGACATCAATGACAACATAACATATCATTAATGCAATCTTCATGCAAATGCCAACAAATTGTCTTAAAAGAAAAGTAATTTTTTTTAGAAAATGTTTCTCAACCTTAAATGCTAGTCTTATGAAATTAATAAATGTAATTTTTGGGCTACAGGACACAAAAATGTAATTTTAAATGCTCTAGAGGTTGATTTTCGATCCAAAAGAAGTTGAGATGGGTCTTAACTAAAAGAAGAAAGTTATGAAATATGGACCTCTTTCCAATTTATTTATTTTAAGAAAGGGGCTCAATTGGATTCCCTAATAAAAAACTATGGCATCTAAAATTTAGGCATCCCACATTAAAAAATTAAAAGCATAAATGGCACTTAAGAGAGTTGTAAGAGAGAGTTACATTTGACCAACTTATGATGCATATTATGACACATCATAAGGAATATTAGAATGGAGATCATCAAGTGCCCATTTTTGGTGAGTGGATTATGATGAGCTTATGATAAGTATAAGGAATATTCTCTTTTAGCTTGTGGACTCATCTTGGAATTTGGATGTAGGATTTTGAATAGGGATTTGGACACCATATTTCATGTGGTTTTATCTCATGATTTCCTAATTATCATTTCATGGTTTCATGTATTGATTATCCTACTTATTGGGTTCTTCGTATCTAGGCTTCCTAATGAGTTTTGTAGGTAGTGTGATTACTCTAAATATTATGTCGGTTATATTCTTGTATAGCCTTAGGTTCTATAGATGTATTGTGACCATTTGATTAACAAATAATACAATGAGTTTCTATGGAGTGAGGAGTTTTGTCCTAAAAAGGTTTTCACTCTATAAATCATTATTATGATATATTATTTTTGTATTTATTTCCTTCTAACTATATGATCAATTAAATTTTGGTGCATACCTTCTCTCGTAGCTTAATTTAGGAAGCATGTTTTTCACCTTTTATTCCTTTCAAAATGTAATCAAAAGAGAAAATTAATAAGTAAAAGGAGTAATAGCAACACACAATAAAGGAAATTGGAATTCCTCCAAACTTGCCAAATAAGAAGACCCAAGAGAAATGCGAAGTTCAACTTCCAAGAAAATGAAGATTTTAAAGGTAGGTGACAAGAAAGGCAATCTTTTTTTAGAATGGAATCCTTAGGCCATGAAATTAAAGGCTAAAAGTGGAGAGAAATGAATGTTGTAAAAATCTTGGTAGTGAGAAACAAACAATCTATAAAGTGACTTGAAGATTTTTTTAAAAAATGAATCAAATATAATGTCAAAAGAAAGGTATGCAAGGTGATTGTAAATGGTAGATCGATAAACAGTCTAATAAGTACTAAAATGGTGCAAAAATTAAATATTTCTTGTTTTCATAAATCTAAACCAATAAGATTTATTGGTTGAACAAAGATCAAAGTATTCTTGTAGATAAATCTTATTCAATTGTCCTTAATATTGAGCCCTAGGAAGATAAGGTGTTATGAGATGTAGATGCTTTTCATTTATTATTGGTTACACCCTAGCAATATGACACTAATATAGTTCACTGTGGTAGACAAATATATGAGATACAACATGAGGTTAAACTTTGGATGTGGAAGACTTTTAGAGGAGAAGGGTCTACTAAAATAGAAGCTCTATTTTTCATAATGGGTAGGAGAGATCTTGTCAAATAATCCAAGGGTGAGATTCATCATCTATTATACCCTAGACAAAAGGAGAAATCAAGCCAGCAAGCAGTCACATTGGAGGCGCAAAAATTTCTACACCGATATTCAACTTGACACCATCCAGCCTACCAAGTTGTTTACCTCCTTCAAGAGGTAGTATGTGTCAAATTGAACTAATTCCTAAAGAAAAACTCCCAAATTAGGTTGTTTGTAAGTTGATTCCTCTAAAAAGTGAGAAAAGGGAGGAAGATTACTAAATTATTAGAAAGAGGATTTGTAAAGGAAAACATGAGATTGTATGTCATACCTACTCTACTCTCCCCCAAGAAAGAAAAGAAAGATAAATTATGTATAATGGATTCTAGATCCATTCACAAAATCATTGAGAAATACCTATATGCATTGCTAAGAATGGATGACTCGCTAGATTGCTTGTAACATACCATGATCTACAAGATTGACCTTAAAAGTGGATACCATGATATTCAAATTCATAAACATGGTGAGTGGAAGAATTCCTTCAAAACCAAGGATCATTCATATGAGTCGATGGTGATGCAATTTGACCTGTCTAATGTTCTAGCTACCTTGACTACACATAAGAAAATTTGCCATAGTTTATTTTGATTATATCTTAATTTTTAGTAGAAATATGTTGGAACATTCAAGATTAGTATTTTAAACACCTAAATTGGGTTGGTTGTTTATCAACCCTCAAAAGAGTGAATTTTATAAGGATAATTTGGTATTTCTTGGGTTATACATTACTTTAACTGATGGATTGGGCATATATCTAAAAAAACATAATTTTTGAGTGGCCTACTCCTCCAAGTACTAAAAAAATGGGAGCTCCCATGTGATGGTAGCTTTTAATAAGGAATTCATTAAGAATTTTTGTGTTAGAAGTGCACCCTTAACTAATTGGAAAAGAAGGAAAGTCTTTAATTGGACAAATACAAGTAACATGAGTTTTGCATAGCTCAAAAGAACAATAATTGAAGATCTAACTCTTGTTATACAAACCAAAATTTGAGAAAAAATTTATAATTTAGTCTAATGCTTCAAAGGTGTCTATCAAAGGAGTATTAAGCCAAGAAGGTAAACATGTGGTATTTTTTAACAAAAATATAAATGAAGCAAAAAAATGTACCATTTATGATAACAAACTTTATATTGTTATACAAGCACTAAAATATTGAAGGCATTATCTTCTACATATGGAATTCATTTTGATGACCAACAATTAAGCCTTGAAGTACATAAATTCCCAAGATAATCCATCCCATAAACATGCCAAATGGGATTCATTTTGTAGGCATATACCATTTTTGTACAATATGGGACTGGTAAAACCAATGTGGTGTTTGATGCACTAAGTAGAATGCACCATTTTCTAGTTGTAATGAGTAATGAGTTGGTTGGCTTTGAAGAAATGAAAGGTTAATAAGTAGATGATTCATATTTTGATAAAAAACTATATTCAATTCTATGTGGTCAAGATTATACAAGTATGCATTCATTTCAAGGACGGAAAGGCTACTGAGGGAGATACACTTCAGTGGCAAAACAACACTTTGGAAGAGATGGGACCTTTAAATTAGAGAGTGAAAAATTGTTTTAACACACGGGTATAAAAAAAGATGTGAATAGTTTTATCATTGCTTGTAAAGTGTTCCTACAAGTATATATATCTACCTATTCCAAAGGAACCCTAGACTAATAGTTCCATGGATTTTATCTTGAGGCTACCACAACCAAAAAAGTACATGATTTAGTGCTTGTAATGGTGGACCACTTTTCCAAAATGGCTTATATTACACCATGCAAGAAGACAAATGATACAAGTTAAGCTACACATTTGTTCTTTAGAAAAGTATTGAGATTTTCAAGATCCGTTACTAATTATAGAGACACTAAATCATTAAGCTACTTTTGGAAAACCTTGTGGGAAAATTTGAACAATATGATAGTGTGTGTGGTGAAAATGGAATGAGAAAACTATTGTAAAACCAACAAAGATCCAAACACATAAAACCCTAGTTCTACAATTAAGAATCCACCATACACCAATGAAGAACCTAAAACATGCAAATCACAATAAAATGGGAAGATTATACCATTCATATGCTTAGTAGGTTTTGATCTCCATTGTTTCCTATCTCCATTGATCCTGTTTAATATGGATGCTCTTAGATTTTGTATTATGCACAAGAACTCAACAAAGAAAAGATTGTGGTTGTGTAGACGCTTGATTGTTTGATCACATGAAAGATTGATTTCATATGATTCTTAGGGTTATGAAAGGATGAACGAGTTCTCTTATATAAAAGACACCTTAGAAAATGGAGGGATAGGATTAAGAGGTGAAAGGATAAATGGTCAGCTAGGATTAAAGGGTAGCTAGAGGAAATAATAAAATATGAAGAGAGTAGTTAAGGATAAAATCAAGAGATAAATGACAAGTGTCAAGGAGGGCAAAAACTAATGAAATAAATAAAATATTTATTTAATTTAGAGAAAGGATAATTTAAATAAATTAAAATATTTATTTAAATGAGGAAATGCTAGAAAATGATTAAGTGAATTAATTAAATAAATAAAATAGAATAATAGAATGTTTAGGATAAAATAATTAAATAAATAAAACAGGACAATTTTATGTGTTTATATATACAATACAATTCACATATCATAAAATCCACAAATTGTGTATGGTACAAATCCTAAATGAATTTACATATGATTCCAACATAAACAAGTCTACAAGTACGTATTCATTTCAAATTATGTGTCCAATACAAATCTTAAATGAATTGTGGACCTAGTTGATCTACTCATAAATAACAAATCGGCTAAGATGTTACAGTTTTTGTAGAGAGAATACAAGAGATAAATCAACAAGTCATGCACAAATAGCAAGTAGTGAATGAAAAAACAATTCAAAAAGGGTAAATGGTCATTGTGCATATTTATACAAGGAGAGATATCCAGGAAGTATGTACAACAAGTTAAATCCCAAGAAGATTAAGCCTTGAAATTTTCTAAAAGGGATAAATGGCAATGCATATGTGGACAACAATCTTATTTTTAATGTTCTCAACTTTTACCCACACTCTAATGGGACAAATGATGATCGCATGAATGATAAACACCCTAACAAAGAAAACAGTTGGACCAAGCACTTGTTGGAGAAGAAAATATTGCTACCTATATGTTGTATTTTATTAAATAGGTAGACTTTCTAGATCCTTATAATACCTAGATTGTAGAGGTTGACTTGCCTAAGTACAACAAAATAATTCCATCATATGACTAAAAATTAAGAGGTTCAATATTTCTAAAATATGGGAGAAATGATGTGGAGTGCCTTTAATACAAATTTTACAACTCACATCAATTTTGGTTGTTCACTTATTATAGGAAATGTGTATGTTGTGACATCATAAATGTTCTAGTGGTCTATTTAAGAGTTTATATTTATTAATATTAACATTATGCTCTAAACATTCTATTAAATAAAAAAGGAGTAAGTATAGTTGATTAACAACTGTATACACTTAAAATTGGCTATGAATAATTAAATAAATATTTATTATTTATTTAATACTTAATTCTTCTATTAAATAATTAATTTGAAAGGATTAATTTATTTAATTCACTTTGATTCTTATTTTTCTATTAATTAATTAAATTGAAATATTTTATTAATTAATTCATTATCCATTTCTTCTAAATTAATTCAATTAAATATCTAAATATTTAATCATCCCTATCAAATTCTTCTATAGTCTCATCAAATTAAATAATTTTATAATTATTTAAATCTCCTTTTCCAACTCATCTCATCTCCACATCACTTCCTCTTTTGCCAACTCATCAATCATGTGGCTAAAGATATTAATATTCTTAAATATTAATAGATCATTTATCTTCAACTTCCAATTCCTAAATCAAAGAATGTGTACGTACACACATTTCTCAACTTCCCTATATTTTCTCCAACCTTCCTACATCTTTGGAGGGAGTTGAGTCCACTTGTCCTCATATCCCTAAATCTTCTCCAACCATCCTATATTCTCTCAAGTCTTCATCCTCAATCAAGGTGAACCTTCTGACACTTGGCTTTTCCTTCCACCTTTTCCTCTATCCTGCAGTTGTAGGAGGAACATCTTCCTCTTTTATCTCTCACATCTTAACCAATCTTTTCATAGCCATCCAATCTACATGATTCAATTTCAACCGTTGATCTCTACCACATGGGATTTTGCACATGAAAAATCTATAAAAAGAGAGTTTCTCCAGCATTTTAAGACTAATAGCCATCTAATAGTGATCTTGCAGTAGTCATTTTGCATACATGAGTTTTAGCAATTAAGCATCCTAAGCAAATTAGGAGTGTTCCTTTGGCTTTAGCATGATCATATAGTTTTGCATCATAGCATAAATCATTCTAGTTTGCATAATCATATCCAATTATCAGTTATCTATCCATTCTACATTTGCCATCTTGGAAGCTACACAGTGCATGTCTGAGAGCAATTATCTGCAATCAAGAACAATAGGGATAGGACACAATGAGACAGGAGGGTAAAGGTATAATCTTTATATTTTCATGCTTTGTTCTTTTACTTTGTTTCATTGGTTGATACTTGGAGTTTTCTTGTAGCTTTCATTATCAATATTTTTTGAAAAAACTAACAAGTTGCAGGCTTATTTTGAAGTAAAATTCCAAGTTGATACATTTTTGGCATCCACCGTGGGGCTCAGGCCTCACTTTCTATCTTTTGTCTTTTATTCTTGCAGGTTTAGGAGAGTAGCACATTTACACACTGTTTTAACTTATTTGTAAGGTCTTTTAGCGCATTTGTCATTTTTTGTAGCTCATTTGCACTCTCTGGTAGCGCATTTGTCAATTTTAACAGCGCATTGCTAGATATAATAACGCATCTATCACATTTTAGCACATTCAGGATGCAATTTAGCGCATTTGCAATTTCTTCTAGCACAATTGTAGTTTTAACCCTTTTGTTCTGACAAATTGCAAAATTTGTAAAATAGGTTGTTTGACTAACACTTTTTTTGCAGATTCGACCGTCCAAGACCAAAATTTTCAAAACTACTAACTTTTTCTCTTGCAGGTTGCTTTTCATGCATTTTCACATTTAGTTTAACTAGGGGTTTTGTAATTTACCATCTCTTGCTTCAACTAGTTTAACTAAGAAGGGCAATTAACAGCATGCAACTTGCATCTTTGTGTCTTCTTTAGATTAGTTGTACTTAGATCAATTTCTTTTTAGGGGTTTAAAATTAAGCTTTGTTCACTGTGCTTGTCAAAGTAGTAGGTTATTATGCTCTCACCTCAACCAGGTGATCAGAAAACTAGACCCACTTTCTAGAATGTTTAACCTTTAGAGGGCATGTCTCCCAAGTAGCCCTTAAGGCTCGGTGAGAGGGGACGACCCAAGTGGAAACATGCTAATGCCAAGCTCTTCCGATCCAGTATAAATAAATTGTGTTTGTAACGAAAGTTACAAGCCACGAGTGCTAATTAGTTCATACTGACACCATGTCTCCCCATAAACCCTATAGAGTGCAACCTCTATAGGTTGGGAGCCTTTCTTAACGGAGCGTAAAGTACCGCATGTATGGCAACTCGACAAGATGCCTTAACTTTAAAAAAAATTGTATAGAAGCTCAAATCCTTATAGTTGTTGGCATAGGAGGTCAGACCTATGAAGCGGCTCACATACTTATGGTTCTCACTAGAGATAAAAAGGTTTGCCATGAGGATTTTCATGGGAACTGGTGTTTGGCTGCCCCGAAGAAGTGAGTGTCAAGGGTGGAGCCAGTGGGTTCAAGCATCTAAGTATCTACTTTGAATAGTGTAGCCTCGGGGAAACCCACGTGAGATTCAACAAGTATTGTCCAAGCCTACCATAGGATTTGTACTTTCCTGTGCATTTTTTTTATTTCAAAATATTGCGTCTGTTGTGCTTGCATTACGTTTTCAAATCAAAGCAGAAAACAATCATCCTCGTGAAAAACTCAAAACTAGCTAGAAAAACAACACAGAGTAGCGCTTTTGTAAACTTTAACGGCACATTTGCATAACAAAACAGTGCATTTAGCACATAGTTTAGCAATTATACACTAGTTGATAGTGCATTTGCATCATAGAACAACGCATTTGCAACTCATAATAGCGCTTTTGAAGTGCAGAACAGCGCATTTGCACAACCGTGTAGTGCATTTGTCATATTTGACAATGCATTCACGCATTTATGTAGCACATTTGTTCTAGCGCATCCACAACAAAGGGCACTTCCCCTTATCAACTCTAAATTTTGAAAACATTTTTGGATACCCATTTTCGAGAAAAATCCATTTCAACTGTCACAGATATCAAAACTGGTAAAACAGATAGGTTTCTTGAATAATCCATCCAAAATGATAGATCACACCTAAGGTTATCACAAGTATTCATCTTTAACAAGTCTTAGATCCAATATCTCAAGTGCACAAAACACTTTTTCTTGATAAATTTGATCTTTCAAACATAGTTTCTCAACAGGATACATCATCCTTCATCACGAAACTTTAAGATTAGATTAACCTTTTTCATTGTCTTGAATGTATCGTTTCACCTTGAACTTGGTATTATCAAATATCATCAAGACTTGTACTCACATTGGGATCAAAAAAAAAACTTGTTAACCATTACATACCTGTATGACCATTTCGTGTCGTCTCAAGAAAAGGAAACTTAGTTATAAAGCACTCTTGAAAAAGAGAAGGTTTCTATACATAAACCGTAAAATTTGGTTGAAACATCGCATATTCCTACACCGTTTTCATAACTATCTACGTGGTTAGGGAACGGAGTTTGACGAAGAAACCTTACAATCACCTACTTTTCAACAAAGAGACTTTATCTCAATGTACCAATAGAGGTGGCAGAATCAACTTAGCTTATTTTCCTAAACAAATGATTACCTATTGAGCTACATCTAGAAAATCAAAAACTTGGGGAGTTTCAAATCAATCATATGCCAGTTTGGACTAGAGCTCAACATGAGCAATTGAGAAGAAAACAAAGACAAATGGAAGAAGAAAATCCAATATTTCATCAATTTGGATACATAGATGTTGATGAAGAAGCAGTCAATAATACCATTAGAGACCTTGAACAAGATTCCAGATTTGACAAACTAATGGAAAAACTCTTGGAAAAGGAAAAGCAAAAATATTCCCTAATATTGGCAAATTCAGGAGCAAAATTGCCAAAAGGTTTTAACATGGAAAGTTTGAAACAAGATGCGGAAATAAGTCATAATCAAAACACTGATGATTATAATGATGATGACTTGAATCAGGTTAACCACGAAGAAACAAGAAGAGATAGAGAAGAAAAAAGAGGAGATAGAACAAGAAGAGACCAAGATGATACAAGGAACCAAGATGAAACAAGAAGGGAGCACGGTGACAGAATAACTTATGAGGATATAAGGAGAACCCATGTTGGTAATCCTCTTTTGACTCTCACTCAACAAATGCAAACTTTGCAACAACAGATATAGGATATGCAGAATGGAACAAGTTCCAAGAAATATTCATTGGAGGACATTTGTCCATATCCTTTTGATAGGATTTTAAACATGATACCATTCCCACAACATTGTGAAATCCCAAAATACGATAAATATGATGGGAAATATGATCCTCAAGATCATACTGGAGACTTATGCACTATGAGTATGGAGTTTGCACACAATGAAACCTATTTTATGCGTTTATTTCCTAGAAGCTTAAGAGGGCAATCAATGGAATGGTTTTCAAAATTGTCATCTGGGATTAAATCTTTTGAAGAACTTGTGAACAGATTCATCTCACAATACTCCTACAACATAAGAAATGAGATAACAATGCTAGACCTATGCAATATCAAACAAAAGAATGGTGAACCTTTCATGGTCTTTCTACAACGATAGAGACGATTGTTCAATAGGTATCCTAGAGATGTACCAGATCAAGAGAAAATGGACATATTCATTAACAATCCTACCAGTGAAATGAGTTATAGACTCAAAATGCAATGTCCTCCCAGTTTTGCAAAAATGATTGAAAATGGTTTGAAAATAGAGGACGCTATGGTCAAGAAGGGCGAATTGAAACTTTACAATTCCTCTAACTACAACAACAATGGCAATAATAGCAACAATGATAAACCAAAATTCTAGACAAAGAACATAAATGTTGCCAATAAGGGAGTATCTCATAACAATGATGCTAAACCACAACGACCCATTTTCAATCTCTCAAGTCGAACAATAGTAAATAATCAAGAGAATACTAAACCAAAGTCCTTTTATTCCAACCCCCACAGAAAATTTACAAACATTGGGGAACCATTGGAATCAGCTCTACAAACGCTTCTTGCAAACAAGTTAATCACATCACCAAAAGCAAGAGATTTTGTCCCTAAGGTCAAACCAAGTTGGTGTAATGATAATCATTTATGTGATTTTAATAGAAACAAAGGACACCAAATGAATGATTGCCAAGTTGATTGATAATGAGGTTATCACAGTGGATGGTCATAAAATGAATGAATCACACTTAGCTTTCAAAACTCCACTCCCTAACTATGAAAAGGGTGGAACTTCAAATACATAAGATGGCAAGGGCAAAGGAAAGGTAAATTATACCTACACATATGACAATGTAGTGAATGTCATCATTGTTAAAGACAAAGTACTTGCAGAACCACTGAATGAAATTACTCGAAGTAAGGCAAATGGAACATTTCTAGGTGTAATAAACAATACAAGATCCACTTCAAGATAGTATAATTTAGTGGATCAATTACAAAAAATACCCGCGCAAATATCAATCTTAGAGCTTCTCAAGATCTCACCAATGCATAAGGAAATATTGGAAAAAGCTCTTTTGGAAACAACAGTCTCTAAGGACTTGGATGTTGATCAATTTCAAAACATGGTGGGACATCTCATAGCCCCTCATTGCTTATCATTCACAGAAAATGATGACGTATCATTGCAACATCCTCATAACGCTCCCCTACACATTAAAGTCACTATTCATACAACTTGCGTCAAACGTGTTCTTATAGATGGAGGAGCTGGCTTAAACATTTGTGCATTAAGTTTGATAAAAGATTTGGGATATTCAAAAAATGCAGTGGATCCTAAAAAAGAAAATAACAATCAAGGCCTATGATAAAGAGGAACGTTCTTCTAGGGGAACAGTGGTTTTACCACTCAAAATAGGACCAGTTGAGAGAGATATAGTTTGTCAAGTCTTGGACTTGAATTTATCTTACAAAATTATTTTGGGTAGACCATGGATTCATGATATGCAAGCAGTTCCCTAGACATATCATCAATGTGTCAAATTTCCTCATAATGGACAAGAAATAACCATTTTTGCAGATTCTAGACAGTATTGCAGCAATTTGAAACCAACTCAAGATGCAAGGGTTCCTCATAACAGAGAAGCATTATCTCCTGTCAAAGCATTTCAAGAGATCATTCACATCCACTTTGGAAGGTTTTGAGAAAAAGCTAAAATTAAATGATGCAGGAATGGGAAAGTATTCTTTGCAAACTTCACCACTTTCTCCAAAGTCAAATGGAAGACCAACAAATGCAAAAACACAAATACAGCAAAAACCCATTGAAATATTTGATGGAAAGTTTGTTAGAGATGGAACATTATCTGAAGAAATTGAAGAAAAGGATATCGTTGATTGGTTGTATAAAGATGAAGAGGAAATCAGAGCAGTGGCTTTAGAGATTATTGTCCCCACATAACAATATGGCAATGGATTCAGGATAATGCAGAGAATGGGATATCAAGGAAAAGGCCCTATTGGCAAGCATCAAAAAGGCATTATAAAACCAATCACACCTCACTCTCAACATGTTAAAGATAAATCTGGACTTGGGTATGACCAGCATACTCAACCTATACAAAATTGAGATCATCATCAAACTACCCAATGGAGAAGGAAAGTAGCACACAAAGAGGAATCATGGCAAGAAGTGATATATCAAGCAGCTGAAAAGACAAACAGAGAATAAAAATAAGAGGAATATGAGAAACAACAAGAGGAACTCGCTATTCAAAGAGAGGAGGCTTCCTATAAATAGGTGCATCAAGTGCAAGCAAGTATAGAACCTGATTAAACCAGTACAAAATCAGCAACAGAAGAAACAGTTAGAAAACAAAGAGAAGAAGAATATGAGCATCAACAAGAAGAACCTGACATTCAAAAGGATGAGTCTTCTTATGAACAAATCCAAAGATTACAAGAAAGTGCAGAACCTGAATCAAAACAAGCGACAAAACTTGCGTCAATTATCAGTGAAGTCTTCTCGCCATACAATATTCATGTCAAATATAGTGGTGTAGTTCTAGAAAGTGATTCTGAAACTGACTCATGTGAATATGAAAGGGGTCCAAATCCACCATCTGATTTATCAAGTGGAGAAATGGAAGATAAGGATGCTACTCCAAAAGATAAAACATCATCCAAGAAACAGAAAGAAGAGCTCGACAAAAGACAAGAAGAAATCAGAATCCAAAGGAAAAAAGCATATGCTAGAAAATAGGAGGAAGAAAATAAGAGAAAGCAAGAAGTCTCAATCCAAAACACAGCAATGGTCACTACTCAATAGTCAGAAGACCAAAAGGACATGATATCTCCATCAATCTCTAGTCATCAAGAACCAAAACTTGGTAGAACCATAGAAGAATTGATAGCAAGCCAAGTGGGAGAAACAATCAGTCCAAAAGAAGCAGAGTATGAAAGAAAACAAGAAATGGCAAGAAAAGCAGCAGAAGATCCTCAAATATGTCAAATACAAGCAAGCAATGAAATTGATTCAAATACTGAAATATTTTCTGAAAAGGTGTGTTATCCAAACAATATACAAGTCGATATTATCAATTTGTTTGAGGGATAAGCGTTAGCAAAAAGAACACTAGAGGGTGAATCACAATTTACTCATTCTAACTTTGCTAGAGCTAATTGGAGAGCGACCGAGAGAGTATATCCTAAAGAGCGTGAAATCCTTAACTTGACTAATATACCCAAAAAAATTGACAATTATGTTATGACAATTGAAAACACAAAAAAATGATCAAGATTACGACCTGCCCTTAATCCACCCAAAACTAATTGACTGGGAAAATGATGAAATCCCTGAACTTGATACCTTTCCAAATGACCATGCCATATATGTATACCTTAATATTGTTGAGCCTGTAATACCAAAGAAAGCTTCCACCACTGAATCAAATAATGCTTCTTGTAGTCAGGAGGGTGCCAAATCTTTCAGTCGCAAAAGTGAAATAACAAAACAAAGAGGAAGGTCTAATGTTGAAAACCATCTAATGGCAATATTAGATCAATCAAAAGACAAAATAAAGGATGTATCTGATGGTGAAAACCCCCTTGAAGCACCAAAAGATGGAAGATTTGACACTCTACTAGAATCTTTTCAAGAGAGATCGGCTATTTTGATAGAACCCACAGAGGTAATTAATATTTGATCTACAGAGAATCCTAACATTCTTCATCCTGCAGCATCTTTATCAAAACAAGAAAGACAGGACTTTACTGAGTTCTTCAAGAAGAGGCAAATCAACTTTGCCTGGTCATACGCTGAAATGTCAAGACTTGATCCAAATCTTATTATGCATCATCTCAATGTCGCTCTGGGAGCCAAACCAGTTAAACGGAAACTTAGAAAGATGCATCCCCGTATTGCTCTTCTTGTTAAAGAGGAATTGAAAAAATAACTGGATGTAGGGTTCATAAGACCAATTACATATCCAGAATAGGTGTCAACTATTGTGCATGTATCAAAGCCAAACAAAAGTATCAGAGTGTCCATAGATTTCAGGGACCTAAATAAAGCATGCCCAAAGGATGATTTTTACATTACCCAACATTGATATCATTGTAGATTTATCAGCAGGACATGAAATGTTCTCCTTAATGGATGGTTTCTCGAGGTATAATCAAATCAAGATAGCTCTGAAGATCAAGAGAAAACAACTGTCACATGCCCTTGGGGTACTTTCTATTAGAACGCCATGCCATTTGGGCTTAAGAATGCAGGAGCTACATATCAAAGAGCTATGACAACCATTTTTCATGATATGATGCATACTTTCATGGAGGACTATGTGGATGATATACTGGCAAAATCACATACAAGAGAAGAACACTTGGAAATCTTAAACAAGATCTTTGATAGACTAGAACAATACAAATTGAGATTAAATCCAAAGAAGTGTTCTTTCGAGGTTACATCAGGTAAAATCCTAGGTTATATCATATCAGCTCGTGGAATAGAAGTGGGTCCTGTGAAAGTAAAAGCTATCATTGAGATGAAATCCCCAAAGAATATTAGCCAATTGCATTCTCTACAAAGGAGATTGCAATCAATCAGGAGGTTCATAGCTCAGTTAGCTGACAGATATCACCCTTTTACTCATTTGTTACATAAGAATGTTCCATTCAGATGGGATGATAAATGTGAAGAAGCATTCATGCAAATCAAACAATATCTAGTAAATCTACCAGTGCTAGCAACACCAATCAAAGGAAAACCATTGTTACTATACATCTCGGCAACGGATGTATCATTAGGGGCTCTTCTAGCATAGCATGACACCGAAGCAAAGGAAAGAGAAATTTATTATATCGGCATGACCTTGGTTGGTTATGAGTTGAACTATACAGCAGTAGAAAAGACATGTCTAGCAATGATATTCGCAACTCAAAAATTGCAACATTATATGCTTACCCACTTTGTTAAGCTAATTGCAAAAAATGATCCACTGAAGTACATACTTAGCAAGGCAACATTAACTGGTCGATTGGCTAAATGGGTCATGGTATTAAGTGAGTTTGACATTGAGTATGTTGATCGGAAAGCTATAAAAGTACAAGTGATTGCAGATCAACTAGTTGAAGCTCCCATGCGTGATGATGCACCTTTACACATTGAGTTTCCTGATGCGGATATTCTTACAATTAGCACAAAGTTTTGGGAGTTGTATTTTGATGGCTCCTACACACAGCATGGATCAGGTGCAGGGATCTTATTCAAAACGCCTTAGGGTCAACCCATTCCAAAATCATATAGATTGTGGTTTCCATTACAAACAATACTACAAAGTATGAGTCGTTGGTAAACTTGGCGATAAATTCATTCCCTACTTGGGTCATACCCTTCACACTAGCCTTTTCGAGGCTTTGAGAAGGTAGGCCCTCTAAAGGTTTTAATGCTTGGAAGTAAATAAAGCAATGAAAAAGTGGATTTGGCTTTTTGATCACCCAATTAAGGGGAGAGCATATACCTACCACTTTAAGACAAAGTAAACAAAAATCTTTTTAATTTTCCAAAGCAATGATTTGCTAAGTCCTATTTGGAGTTGGTGCTCCAACAATCATGGTGTTCTTTTTATTCATAAAGCAATTTGTCGTCTAATCTAGGAAACTGAAATCCTGGTCAACAAAATGAAAGCACGTTTTGCTTGAAAATAAATTGCTTGGTAATTGACAATTTTTGGCTTGTTCTTTTTAACTTGCAATAATAAAGTGGTTTGTTCTTTTTATCTCTTTGCAAGAAATTGAAAATTTGTTGTTTCTTTTTAAGCCCAAATCTAAAGTGTGAATCCTAACTTGCAAGAAAGCAAAGTGTGATTTTGTGGTTCTTTTTATCTTGCAATGCAATTCTTTTTAAGCCCAAAGGAAGGTTTTAGTTCATTTTAAGCCCAAAATGGAGGTGTGAAGTTCTTTTTAAATCGATAAGAAGATGAGTTCTTTTTAAGCAACTTAAAAAGAAAAGTTAGAAAAGAAACTATTAAATCATATCCCAATTCCTTCAAACCTGCAAGTAAATCATTAGCAAAATTAAAAAAACCTCAGGTGAGCTTCTACAAGCCTAATTTTTTCCAACTCTAGATTACAAATATCTGCCTCTGTTTCGTATGTGCAAAAATAGAGATTATATGCGCGAAAACAGAGATTTTATGCGCTACATAAACATTTAAATGTGTGAGAAAAAATAAGTTTAAACGCACAATAGAAACAGTGAAATGCATGATAACAGAGGTTGTATGCATTGTAAGATCTATTGTATGCGCAAAAATAACCATCGTATGCGCGAAAAGAACTATCGTATGCGTTATTCTGTGTTTAAAACTTGTAGGCGTGAATCCTACGGAAAAAAAATTAGAAATGTCTAAAAAAATAATGAGGTTTGAGCCCCATGGTGGGCGCCCGAAATGTGGTATCAGCATGCAATAGAGAAGAACACTTCAAACACACACATGAAACATTGCATTAGAGTTAGAAATCAAAACAAAACAAGTTGAATAAATCTAAACTCTTTAAAATCGTTCCATGCTCCTCTATCTCTAAAGATCTCTAAGATTCAAGGTGGCCCTCACTTGGAAGAGCACTTGATCCTCAAGATGACAACCTAGAGAACGAGATTTAAATGATGATTCTAAGATCAAAATGGAAATGCAACTAAGATCTTAGTGATGATTTAGATATGAAACTAGATGATGGTAGGATGCAAGATATTGATATGAAGCTAACTAGCATGAAAATGATGTTAAGATGATATTAATACTAGCATATAAAATGAAGCTAACATGATACTACTAACTGATATGCAACTAAATGATCTAATTACTATTATTAAAGAGAAGTTAATGATGCTTGATGAAATGAGACTATAAGTTTGATGCACAAAGACTTGGATTATGAAAATGAAGAATGAGAGCTCTATTTAGAGGGAAAATAGGGCAATGGAGGGTTGAGATTGAATAATCTCAACAAGGGCCAGGATTGAAAGTTATCAATCCATGTTTACAATTTTCACCAATGAAATGGTGACAATTGCCAACAAGAGGTTGCTTGAGAGGTGATGTAAGAAGCATTAAATGCTTGAGAAGACATGAAAGTTACCTTAGGAGGTAAGGGTTAAGGTTAGGTTAGGGTTATCCATTGGATAAAGCTTTTACCCAAGGGGTAAACTCTTGTGCAAGGGTTAATAGGATAACTAGGGTCAAAGCCATAAGTGCTTGATGAGATCCTTGGGTTAGATGAGGGATAAGTTAGAGAGAAAGTCTCTAGCCATGTGGGAAGGGTTGAGTTAACCATTAATGGTTTGGGAGACTTTAAAGGTTAACTTGTTGAGGACATAAAGCCTTTAATGCATTTCAAAGACTTTGCAACATTTTTGAGAGTGACTTCTCTTAAGGAATGTGCAAATGTTTAAGAGATGGATTAGGTTAATTAAGATAGGATTAGAAGAAACTAGAAGGCTCTAGAAGAGGTTTAGGAGGCAAGTGGGAGATGTAGGATTTTGCAAGTGGGTGGGGAAAAAAGAATTTAATTAAAATAAAATTAATTTATTTTAATTTTTGTTGCAACTTGCATTTGATAGATTTAAATAAATATTGATTTATTTACATGTGATTTTTAATTTTGCAAGTGGGTGGTTTTAACTAAATGTAAATTTAATTAAAAATGGCTAGAAGGGGGATTTTAATTAAATGTCAATTTAATTAAAAATGGCTAGAAGGGGGATTTTAATTAAATGTCAATTTAATTAAAAATGGCTAGAAGGGGGATTTTAATTAAATGTCAATTTAATTAAAAATGGTTAGAAGGAGGATTTTAAAAATGGCTTAGATAGAAGAAGGGAAATATTAATCAAATCTTCAATTTGATCAATGGGCAATTTAGAAGAATAGGGATATTAATTAAATCTTAATTTAATTAATTGGAAGAATTAAAGATAATTAAATGAAAAAAATTCACTTAATTTGTTGTGCAACTTTTAGGTGTCTACAGCAACAATAGCATCTCTCTTACAAACTCAAGAAAATCAAGAGCGTTATGAGTTTCTGGTGGAAGAAATCTTTTATCCTACCATTGATTCTCCAAATACCCAAATCATCTGCAACATATATGTAATTGACGCCTCCCTATACGGCCAACCCTATATGTACCTAAAAGAGAATATCCTTCCCCAAAACCTATCCCGCAACCAGAAATGAAACTTTATCTGACAATCAAGCCGTTATACAATTATCGTTGATACCCTATATAGGCGAGGTTTGGATAGCACTCTCTTAAGGTGTCTTGAACGTGAAGAATCTGAGAAGGTTCTAAACGAAGTCCATGAAGGTATTTGTGGCACACACTCAAGTGGTCTTACGCTGGCTAAGAAACTCATTAGATCGAGGTACTATTGGCCCACTATGGAAAGAGATTCCTTCACATATGCTAAGAAGTGTAAACAATGTCAAATTCATGGGAATCTCATTCATGCACCGGCATAAGAACTGCATCCTTTGGCAGGATCATGGTCATTCTCTCAATGGGGATTAGATCTAATGGGAAAGATAAATCCTTCATCTTCTAATAGACACAAATTCATTCTGACTGCAACTGAGTATTTTACTAAATGGATTGAAGCAGTGCCCTTGACAACAATGACAGGAAAACAGATCTCATCATTTGTCTTGAACTATATAATCTGTCACTATGGTGTTTTTATGACCATTATCACTAATAATGGACGACCTTTTAAAAATCAAGACGTGAAAGAATTATGTGAGCGATTACAGATCCAACATAGGTTCCCAACAGCATACTATCCACATGAAAATGGTCAAGTCGAGGCATCAAATAAAACAATCCTCAAGATTCTGAAGAAGACAGTCAATGAGGCTGGTAGAGACTACTACATTCAGTTGAACCCTGCTCTTTGGGCATATCGCTGGCATTCATACACCAATGGGGGAAACTCTGTATTGCCTTGTGTATGGATCGGAAGCAATCTTACTAGTTGAAGTAGAGATACCTTCTCTATGAGTGTCATTGAAAGGACTTATCCCAGAAGAAGAACAAAGAGTCTCTAGGCTACAAGAATTAGAACTGATACAAGAACATCACCTAAATGCTTCAAATCACCTGAAGGCATATCAACAGAGAATGGAAAGAAGCTATAATCACAAAGTGAAGCCAAGAGTATTTCAGATAGGATATCTTGTTCTAAGAGAAAATCCACGCAACCAGCAAGATTGAGAGAAAAAGGGAAAATTTGAGCCAAATTGATTAGGTCCTTTTGTCGTGGTAGCAGCATATGGATTAGGTGTTAGGAATCCCACAGATACTAAGAGGGGGGGTGAATCAGTATCTAATCGGTGATTAGAATTTCTTGACTTAAAACATGCATAACATATTATAACAGTGTACCGGTATGCAAGAAATAATGCAATAAACAAAATTAAGAACATCCACATGAAAAGCACACCATAACACAAGGTTTTAACGAGGAAACCCAGTGTGGGAAAATCCTCAGTGGGATTTGTAACCCACAACATTCACTCACTGGCCAATAAGAGAATATTACTTACAATAGGGGCCTACACATGCAGGAAGGCCAACTGCCTAGAGCTCACTGCTCAATGGGAAGTCTCACTGACTTACAATGAGGATTATACAAATCCAATATCTTTTACTGCTTTACAATAGCATCTATAATGCCTGATCCAGTACTGGTTGTTGCTCTACTTCTTACATAAACCCTTTAGCCTATATTTCACATAATAGGTCTGCCTAATATTTTTCCTTATTTTCTTTCATATCACTTTTTAAATGTCTACAATGATCTCTTTTATATATAAGTCATTTTACAATTTGCCAAGTCATCTTACAAAGTTTTTGCAATAATAAACAAAATATAATATAACAAAATCTTGTCGGCCTCTGTGTCGATATACTTCCTTTCTTTGTGTTGGTGTCCATGTCGATGTCCTGAGTGTCGGTGTAGAGTGTGATCTGCTGATGCCGATGTACTGCCTTTGTCGGTGCCATAGGATTGCAAGGTTGCCATCAATGACAAAACCTTCAATCACATACAATGTCTCATTGGAGTGTGCATATGCCAACAATCTCCCCCTTTGGCATTGATGGCAACACTCATGAGAAATTTCAAAAGTGTATCAAAAATGTGAAGTCCAAAAAAAAGTTACCAAAAATGTGTGTGCTCCCCCTGAGCATATGATTCCTGTGATATTGAATTTTCTCATCCCACTACTCCCTCTTTGGCGTCAATGACAAAGGTTGTCAAGATGTCAGTAGAGTTTGTAGTTTCAACCTTGTAACTGGAAAGTTACAATTTGAAATAGATCCACCAAAATCAAGTTTATACTCTCCATAAACTTTTTACTATCTCTTATTGTTGTCTCTGTTCTCTTAAATGTAGCGGTGAGATGCTACAAATGCTCTGCCGGAGTTTTCTGTCCATGTATTAGTGCCTCAGATACTTCCTTTTGCAGTGATGCTAGATAGTCCAATTTTGGACTTAGTTTTAATCTCAAATGCTTTGCCTTATTCACTATTATTTCTTTCTCTCTTTCCAATTTAAGTAAATCTTCTTCAAAATTTGTTATCTTCTCCTCAAAAATTGATAGTGTATCAGGTGAGTTAACAAAATTATCTGCAATTTTATTGATCTCATCCTGTACCTTGCTCATCTTCTTGTCTATATCTACAGTCAAAAAGTTTGTCTTACAGGTGTCTTTGTACAGAGTTTTGTACTCTTTCAATAAATTACACAATTTCGGTAGAAGGGTGTCAAAATCTTTGTTACACTTCTTTATTTGCTCATCAAAGAATTTCTGCTTTTCAATTTCTATTTTATCCTTCAATGTCTCTTCCTTTATTTTCTCAATGTTTTCTACGATATATTTACATAGTGTATCAGGTTGTCCTAAAGAATCTTTATTGTCTATATTATAGTTAGGAGCAATTACCTTCAAAATTGGTATGGTATCATCAATTGCCTTATAAGCTTGTGAGTTGCAGTCTGTTATCTTTTTGATTGAATCTAATAGTACCTCAGTCACATTAGTTGATTTGTAGCCTGATGATGAACCAACATTTTGAGTACCGCCAATGGAAGTAATCAAGCTTGTATTTACCTCTGGTAGGTCTGTTTGTGTCTGCATTTCCTTAAGCAATGGTTTTTCTACTTCTCCAGTTGTCGGTGGCACTCTTTCCTTATGTTTATGTTCCTGTTGCTGTTGTGGTTCCTGTTTCTGTTGTTGTTGTTCCTGTTCCGGAGCCTTTTTCTCTATTTGTTTTTCTATTTGTTGCATTGTCTCAGTCTCAGTCTGAGTCTCTACCTTTTGCTCTTTGTTATCTATCGGTTTCTCTTGTGTGTTTTCAGTTTGCTCAGCTACCAGAGGCTCACTAGCCATTTCAGTTTTATCAGCTATATCTTTGTCTACCACAATGTTGATCTTTTGAGTATCAACATCCACAGTATATAAGACTTCGGGATTAGGATTACCATCCTCTACATCCATACTCTCAATTGTCGGTTGATCTTTTGTAGCTGTTGTTTCTACCGGTGGAGTAATCAAAGGAGGTGGGGATAAGTTGTCTTTAACCTTGATACTAGGTGGTCCACCAACTTTACCTTTACCCTTGTCTCTATCTTTCTGATAAACTTTTATAGGTTTGGGGTTCCTGTATTCTTCTTGTTTTTCTTTTTCAACTAGGAATATATCCCATCCATTTTCTGTCTCCTCAGTCACCTCATTAACTCTTCCAACCATTAAAGCAATGTATTGGTGTGCAGTAGAAAATACTGACCAGTTGGCTTGAGCAATTAGGTTATTGATTTCTTTGGGTGAATTTACCGGATATACAGCAAGTAGCTTCTCAATCTTTATTTTCTTGTCTAGTTCTATTACTGCTTGTCTTCTTGCTTCCAGTCTCTTAAATAGTTCATCTGGAATTTCATTTACTACTTCCATCAAAAATTTCTTATACATATCCATATGCAATATAACATTGTTTTCAACTTGTTCTTTTTCATCAGCTGTTAAAGTGTCATATATTTTCTCTATATTCTTCAATTTACCTTCCTCTATAATTTCATTCAGCAGTATATCAAGAGGGGCCAAGTTTTTTTTTGTCCTCTTCTTCTTTTTGGGTGTCAGTTTCTTCTTCTTTGGTGTAGCCTTTGTTACCGAAGATCTCATTGCTTGTTGTTTTTGTCTTGTCCCCCTAGGTGAGGGTGTGGTTGCCGGTGAGGGATCTCTTTTCCTTACAACTCTTTTGAAAGTTGCAGGCATATCACTCTCCGAAGAGGTACCTACCGGTGATAGGTGAGTTTCAGGTTATGGAGCCGCTAACTCATCCTCTGTTATACCGGTTTTCTTCAACACATCTTCTTTGATGGCCTTTGCTTGTCTGGAACCTTTCCTTACAACTGCCTCAACCTTTTTTACTCTTTTCTTTGATTGTATTTGGCTTTCAATAGTTTCTACACTACCAAATATTTCTTCCTTAGGTTCTCTGGGGGCTTCCAGAAGTGCTTTAGCATATGTTCCAATTATATGATCATCTGTTTCATAGCCCATCTCGGTTACCCAAACTATCCTAGGGATGACTTCTTCCATCCAGATTTCATCCTTCTTGATTACAAAGCATATTTCATCTTTGTATTTGTCGACAATCTTTTGTGATAACCTGATTCTTTTCTTCATTTTGGCCTTTAGTGCTTGAAAGAAATCATGAATATTGTTTTTCTTTTCTTCTCCCATTTTATTGAATAGTTATGTTAATTGTTTACCTACCGGTATATCATATCCAAGTTCTTTGTAGCCTATACCGGGAACCTGTTTGGTTATATGTAGCATCAAACATACTAATAGATTTCCAAACCTGAAAGTTCCTTTCTTGTCCTTCTTAATATTTCCAAGGTTGTCAATTAATTCATCCTTTAACCACTCACATATATCAATCTTTGCATTATATGTGACCATATCATAAGCACTCTTAATGCATAAACTTGAAACTGAATTGAATCTATTTGCATGAGTAGCTTTATATCCTAATATCATGCTGATAAATCTCACATTAATGTTTGTTACATCATTAACTCTTAGGGACCTTTTGTCGAATGTTGCACCAGATAGGTTTGTAACTAGGTCATTGAATACCTTATTAGTTTTATCTGGCCTTTTACCGGTGGTCAGTAACCCTGTGACAGCTTTCACAACTTCCTTAGTGATTTTGTGGATTGCATCTAACCAGAAAAATTCACCATGTACCCTGCTTAAGACTATCCTAATCACATCCTTAGGGAATTTAGGAATGCTAAGGATCTTTGTGAATCCTAGGGTCTCAATGATCTTGTGTTCATCTTTTATATTGTCAGATTCATCACATATCACAGTTTTAAACATGGTTTTAATCTCTTCATCTCCTAGTTCCTCAATGTTGCAATGGATGTAAATTCTGGGGTCTTTAGCATAAACAACTCCCTTAGGAATTTGAGAAAAAGCACTTAAGGTATCATCTTTCTTTGCTACCTCGGGAACTAACTGAAATACGGGCCTAGGTCTTTTTATAACTTCAACAACAATAGGGTTTGCTATATATTCAATTGCAGAGGTGGATGCCATGATAAAATACCTTTTACTGTCTTTAGGATGGATGATTGCTTAGAGTGTTCTTGCCTTAGCTCGGAATCTTCGCGCTCTTCGTAGGTTTGAAATCTCAGTGAAATGGAATGGAGCCAAAACCTCAATTTTATAGTGTCTTTTTGCCATCTACCACATTAAATGCATGTCGGTTAAGTATTCACTTAACATTGTCTGCCGGTAAAAAGTAATTTCCAACTTCTTATCTCTAACCGAGGGAATAATAGCACATGTGTCATTAGATTGCCAAACCCTCAAGGAAACTTTCTTCAATTAGATGAAGAACTTCCTGCCAGTGGAGCATTGCTTTGTCCTACCGGTGAAGCATCACTCTGTCCTGCCGGTGAAGCATTGATTTGTTCTACCGGTGGAGGAGTATTCCCAATATTTAGATCAGCTTTTCTAATCCATTGTTTTGAGAATTCTTGCTTAACCTCTTCAACTTTTTCTTTACCTTTCAAGCTAGAACTTTTGTTGTCTACCGGTGTTCCTTTACTTCTACAGAATTTAGCAATATGCCCAATCTTGTTACATGTATAACAAGTTACATTATTCTTCCGAATAGCTTTCCCATAACCTATGCCGGTTTGTGTTCTGCATTGATTAGATAAATGTCCAAATCTTCCACAAACATAACATCTCACATTCATTCTGCAGTTTTCAGAGTTGTGACCAACTTTGTTGCATTTTGAACATTGACCGGTGGGTGTGTTGATATTCTGATAATTTCTAGATCTACATTCATTTGCTCTGTGACCATACTTATTACAGTTAAAGCATTTTACATTGAATTTATAAGCATTAGGTTGTCTTACCGGTTTGCTGTGATCCTGAGTATTTGCGGAGCTTTCACCAACTTCAAAGCCAATTCCAGAAGTGTCACCTTTAGGTTTTTTATTCTTCAGCAAGGTGTCAAGTTCCTCTGAGCTTTTCTTGAATTTTTCTTTATGTTGATTTGCAGTTTCTAGTTCTCTTTCTAAGACTTCTTTTTGTCTCATCAGTTCATTTGAGTCATTCTGAGTATGCATCAGATCTGTCTTCAACATGTCATTTTCATAGCTAAGTCTTGTGTTCTCATTTGCTGTATCACTTAGTCTTATGGTCAATTCTTCTTCATTCTTCTTCCTATCCTCAATCTCTTTGCAAAATCTCATAGTCATATCCTGCATCTCATTCTTTGTTGTCATGTTCTCTTGTTTCAACTTGCTTATCATATCATTAAGTGATTCATTTTCATCATTCTCATTTTGCAATTTTTCACAAAGTTCTTTTCTCTTATTTCTTGCAACGGTAAGATTCTCTTGAAGTGCCTGAATGATATCCTGAGCTGCCCTTAAATCATCTTCTAGTTTGATATTTTTCAATTTCTCTGCATCATAGTCTGAAAGAGCTCCTTCAAGTTGCTTCATCAGATTTTCCATCTTTACCGGTGTCAAGATCTTCCTCAAGCTATTAGGCTTCTGAAAATAGAGGACCAAGCTCTGATACCAATTGTTAGGAATCCCACAGATACTGAGAGGGGGGGGTGAATCAGTATCTAACCGGTGATTAGAATTTCTTGACTTAAAACATGCAGAACATATTATAACAGTGTATCGGTATGCAAGAAATAATGCAATAGACAAAATTAAGAACATTCACATGAAAAGCACACCATAACACAAGGTTTTAACGAGGAAACCCGGTGTGGGAAAAACCTCGGTGGGATTTGTGATCCACAATATTCACTTACTGGCCAATAAGAGAATATTACTTACAATAGGGGCCTACACATGCAGGAAGGCCAACTGCCTAGAGCTCACTGCTCAATGGGAAGTCTCACTGACTTACAATGAGGATTATACAAATCCAATATCTTGTATTGCTTTACAATAGCATCTATAATGCCTGATCCAGTACCAGTTGCTGCTCTGCTTCTTACATAAACCCTTTAGCCTATATTTCGCATAATAGGTCTGCCTAATATTTTTCCTTATTTTCTTTCATATCACTTTTTAAATGTCTACAATGATCTCTTTTATATATAAGAGTCATTTTACAATTTGCCAAGTTAGCTTCCAAAGTTTTTACAATAATAAACAAAATATAATATAACAAAATCCTGTCGGCCTCTGTGTCGGTATACTTCTTTTCTTTGTGTCGGTGTCGGTGTTGGTGTCCTGAGTGCCGGTGTAGAGTGTGATCTGTTGATGTCGGTGTACTACCTTTGCCGGTGCCATAGGATTGCAAGGTTGCCATCAATGAAAAACCTTCAATCACATACAATGTCTCATTGGAGTGTGCATATGCCAACATTAGGAGCACATAGATTGTCTACACCAAAGGGTGAATGGTTCGATGAATCTATCAACACCATGCATCTCAAGAAGTTCTATGCTTGAAATATCAGTAAAATACCATTAAAAGTATAAAAGCAGCAAAATCCAAAAAAACAATACAAAAGAGAAAATCCCTAAAAAATAGAAAAGAAGAAAATACAAAAACAGTGAAAACAGCAAAAACAACGAAAAGAATCAAATATATGGAAAAATGCAATAAATTTAGATGGTGAAAACCTAGTAAACAGGGACTATCTAACAGTCGGCTCTTCTATCTATGAGTTCGTCTTTTTCTTTCGCATGCATTTGACCTAAGCCATCAGCAGATATCCGTAGCTCACAAAGCATATCAAGCATGGACATACTTAGCATAGTCATTGTCCTTGTGTATCTGAACAGTTATTTGCATCGCATCCCACCATGGTTTGGATCATCATTGTACATCCGTAATAAAGTTTGTTTCTTAGCCAGGGACAAAATCTAGAACATAGCTGGGGGCAACGTTGAAATCTAGAAAATCAAAAAACATCGGAAAACTTAGAAAAACCAAAAACAATAGGATTTTGAAATAAACGACGAGCAGTAAGGCAACAATGCTTAAACAAAATCAGGATATCCAACAAATCAAATCTTAGAATTTGGAGAATTGACAAAGCAAGTGACACATATCAACAATCATTAATCAAGATGATTATGCCTACTTTTGAGAACATACATGTGACATGCATGATTCAATGTTTGTAACTTGATTTTCACTAATCATGTACCTTATGCAGCTTGATGATGTTCAAACCTAGAGGAGCTATGATGGGGCATGGTTATTTTCTTTGTTTGTTGTTTGTGGTTTATCTCTTAGTAATGTATGTACTTGTCTAAAGACATGATCGGCAAAAGATCATTGAGGACATACCAAGTCATGTATGGAAGGGGATAATCCTTGTTTGTTATGCAAGTAGTACTCAAGTCATCTTGGTTCATTATACTTAGATGCTTGTATTAACTTGCTAAACCAAAATCCATGTAAGAGATACTCTAGTCATCTTGGTGTAATTGTACCCAGGTGCTTGTATTTTCTTACAACAATTTAAAAGCTCAATGATGAATTGAAGCATTGTTTCAAAAATGCTGAAAAGATAACAATATCATTTAGGTAGGTCTTTGCATTTGCATTTGCATTATAAGCATATCATTTAATCATTGCATTTAGTTGCATATCATTATCAGTACATTCATTATCATCGCATCATCATCATCATCACTCAGTCACATTCATCGTTGCATCCATCACATGCATATCTATCGCATCATCATGGAATCATTCTTCACTTTAATATCTTCATCATTCATCCAACTATCATCTATCATGTATTATACGGGATGTATCTTTCCTAAAACCAGACTTGATCTCAATCCAATCAATCTTATCAACCCAATCCAATCAATCTTATCAACCCTCTCTCATCACAAGGGTGTATGCATCAAAAATCAATGTCTCATATCAATATGTCAACTAGGACGAAGAGCAGCACTCTATTCAGATGTTGTAGGCCTCATTGATCCTCTTGCTCCCCCTGGATGAATCAATACATATAGATCCTCTTGCAACATGATATCAACAAAATGTCAGTTCTTGATCCAATCAATCAACTATCCTATCCGCTCACTTGAGATTTTCATCTATCTCTTTGACCACATATTAGTGACGCTCATTCATCATGAGGTTACACAACTAGTCTATCCAGAGTTTACATCATTGACGTTCATCAATCATGAAGTCAATCAAACTCTATCCTATCAGATCATCAAAGCTTCGAGTTTATATCATTGACCCTCATCGATCATGATGTCAATCAAACTCTATCAATCATCAAATCAAGCAGAATATCAAAGTAATCAAAGAGCGGACATTTTCATCAACCAAAGTTGCAGAAATTTAAATCATTTTATTGTGAGATTAATCGCTCAATCCAAAAAAAATTAAAATTTCACAATCAATCTCCCGAGGGGGCACGCAATCATCATTTCATCACTAACAGGGGCAATTAAAATCAAGACTTGATTTTTCTTTGAAACAATGTTGTCCCAACAAAATTTCAAAGAGGAGCAAAATGTATACACTTAAAATTGGCTATGAATAATTAAATAAATATTTATTACTTATTTAATACTTAATTCTTCTATTAAATAATTAATTTGAAAAGAGTAATTTATTTAATTCACTTTGATTCTTATTCTTCTATTAATTAATTAAATTGAAATGTTTTATTAATAAATTCATTATCCCTTTCTTCTAAATCAATCCAAATTAAATATCTAAATATTTAATCATCCCTATCCTATTCTTCTATAGTCTCATCAAATTAAATAATTTTATAATTTAAATCTCCTTTTCCAACTCATCTCATCTCCACATCACTTCCTCTTTTGCCAACTCATCAATCATGTGGCTAAAGATATTAATATTCTTAAATATTAATAGATCATTTATCTTCAACTTCCAATTCATAAATCAAAGAATGTGTACGTACACACATTTCTCAACTTCCCTATATTTTCTCCAACCTTCCTACATCTTTGGAGGGAGTTGAGTCCACTTGCCCTCATATCCCTAAATCTTCTCCAACCATCCTATATTATCTCAAGTCTTCATCCTCAGGTGAGCCTTCTAACACTTGGCTTTTCCTTCCACCTTTTCCTCCATCTCGCGGCTGTAGGAGGAACATCTTCCTCTTTTATCTCTCACATATCAACCAATCTTTTTATAGCCATCCAATCTGCATGATTCAATCTCAACCGTTGATCTCTGTCACATGGGATTTTGCACATGAAAAATCTATAAAAAGAGAGTTCATTTTGCATCCGTGAGTTTTAGCAATTAAGCATCCTGAGCAAATTAAGAGTGTGCCTTTGGCTTTAGCATAATCATATAGTTTTGCATCATAGCATAAATCATTCTAGCTTGCATAATCATATCCAACTATCAGTATTCTGTCCATTCTACATTTGTCATCTTGGAAGCTATACAGTGCATGTCTGAGAGCAATTATCTGCAACCAAGAACAATGGGGATAGAACACAATGAGACAGGAGGGTAAAGGTATAATCTTTATATTTTCATGCTTTATTCCTTTACTTTGTTTCATTGGTTGATATTTGGAGTTTTCCTGTAGCTTTCATTATAATATTTGTTGAAAAATTAACAAGTTGCAGGCTAACAACTTTTAGAGCTAGAAAGTCAAATTAGGAGTTTCTGCTTGTTGTTGTCTTTGAGGTTGTCAACATGAACACATTAATTTAGTTCTTTTTAGGCTTAATGTAAAGGAAAAATATACTTTTCAATAACAAAAAGAGAATTATCAAAGAATGATGACATGTTTTCCCATCTAATGCTTTTAACACTCTAGCTCCCTCAAATTGTCTTATACCCTAAGTTGTAAAAAAATGAATTTGGTAGACCACTAATTTGCCCATCGAGAACCAAATCATGGAAGGAATGTCGTGACAAACCACTTCTCCAATTTTTTATGCAATTGTTTTCTCTACCATATTTCCATAATAAATTAGTCAATTTATAAACTAGGCATGAACTCTAGATATTTAGCAAACCTTAAAAACTCATTTTGGTTCAACACATCCCAACGATCATGAGAAATTATTTTGAAACTCTAAAAGACTACAATCAAGAAGAGATGGTAAGAATGACTGGAACATGAAGAACATAACAATGCCCCAAAGTAAAAATAATGAGTCATTCATAAATGGCACTACCATCTCTCACGTCATCACCTATATAACCCTAGCACCTGGTTTAAATTTCCTCCCACTATCACATCCCAAAGCTATTGGTGTGTACAATGATGGTAGTGTGGGTTTGGTAGATGTGTCTCCCTTGGTCACAAACTTCACTAACATGGATTCCACATTGTTATCACCTCTTGTGAATGATTTTCCATCACCCTCTACGCGTGTTGAACCTGGTTTCGGCTCTAGTTTAGCCAACCTTTGTGCTACTGATCGTGTTCATGTTCCTACGACTATGGTTTCTCCTAGGTGCCATACTATTGGTGGTGAGAAGGCGAGTACACAACCATGGCTAGCTCCAGGGATCCTACCAGCCCTTTGCTTCAAGTACGACCCCTTTTTTCACAATCCTCCCTGTGGTGGTTTTTTATACGAGAAATGATTGAAAATGAAGATTCTTATCTCCAACAGGGCTTGGTCTATAGATTCAACTTCTGGCCTTCTCTTCCCAATCTACACAACTGGGTTTTGGAATCTTGAAAATCTTTTATTAATTACAAGATTGAGCTATTCCCTTGTGTCAAGAATAAGGTCTTCTCTCGTTGTCTTGCAGAACTTGGTTCTTGATGGCAAATTGTCTCAAGAATAAGGCCTTCTCTCCTTGACTTGCAGAACTTGGTTCTTGATGGCAAGTTATGGATGTGAGGAGAGCACTCTCTCACACAAACCCAAGTCTATTTCCTTCAACCCCTCTTTAAACCTCTCAATGTTAGATCAGTTTGGGATCAACATTCAAATCTTCCTCTCTAGTTCTAGAAAGATTCTTACTATGAGGCCTGGATCAACTTTCAAATCTTCCTCTCTAGTTCTAGAAAGATTCTTACTATGAGGCCTTTGACAATGCTATTGATCACTTCTTGAAGGTTGACTCTTCTACTTCTACATAAGTTTCCCTACATTCTAGTGGGCATATATCTTCAAGGCTCTTCGCAGGGATATTGTTTTGATGGTGGGGATAGGCCTTGGACTCAACTACTCGATTATGAGGGTCTCCCTTTCAACTGTAGATGATATTTACCACCTAACCCCTAGTTTCTAATTGTCCACTCTCTCAGCATAAAGGGGCAACTATATGATCAAATAATGCCCACGAAAATCATGTGGCTATAAATGCTTCCATCTCTCTAGTTGTGGGCTCCTCTCAAGCTGACAAGTCTTCTCAAGATGTTGGATCTTCTTTTCCCTTCCACCTATGCCAAGTCATGTTCTTGAGAGGATTTCTCATGCAATTGGCACAACTAGAGAATCCCACAGCGATTAATGAGTCACATTCACCATTCGATCCAAGTACTCAGTGTTGCCCCTCCTCTACTCCTATTATACCCTTGGCTTTAACATAGTATCTGCTTGCACCTAAGATAGTTGATCGACAAATTGGCAACACCAACTAAATGTTGCTCTATTCCTATTGTGCCCTTGAATAGACCCTCTAAGGAAAACTTGGTTGATAACATATCCTAACTATCATTCAAAGATGGAAGAAAAGAGTTTTCCAAACCTCTCTCCCAATCAGAGTGAAAGGTGTGAAATTGTATAATTTATGATCTAGCATTGTTTAGGTTGGATCCCTAGGTATTCGTTGTGCTTGGCAGCTTGTTTGTAGTTGAATTAGTTCTCGCTTGGCAGCTTGGCTAGCTATGTTTTCTTCCCTTCTAAGTTTATTGATGAACTTTGAGTTATTCAACCTGATATAGAGGGTTTATGGTCCCTTCAAAACCAATTTACCTAGACAAAAAAATGCCCCAATATCATTGAAAATTGTGACAAAAGAGACTAGAAATCATGCGACTAAAGAACATCGAAGATTTAGATCAAGCATACCAAATTGTACGATGTGATAAGAGTGTCAGTCTAATTTTGGATAGTGGCAGTCTAATTTTGGATTGTATTCATTTCAATTACATACGTGTTACCGTACAAATTTGGACTATCAATAAAATTGAAAAAAATTTGTGTTAATTTTGATTTCCACTGGTATTTTGTGCATTTTAAGCCAAATGTTCTGTTGATTTCACTCTCAATCGCACTCTTGTTTTCGGTATGGGAGCAAGGATTTTAGGATTGACTCCAACAGGAGGGTATCATGCAAATTCACAAAGCTAGAAATTCAAAAGACAGTTATGATCAGTAATGAACCGTTTTTGGTTAATTCCTCTGTTTTTGCATTTTATTATTATATCCTTTATAATAAATCATAAGCGACGCACCAGTTATTTCAGCTGAAGAGTTGTATATCAAGGCCTCCTAAAGAAGCATATTCGATGTCTTCCTTAGAATACATTGATATTTCTATTGAAGAGCTCACATAGACCAGCTAAAATAAATGAATGAAATATGTAATTGACATGTGCACAAGAGAAATCGTGGTTTTCCAGGCTTGGTAGGGTTTCAACAAGGTTGTAAATTTCTTTCAAATGCCCATCTTGTAATTGGCCTCACTGAATGCATTGCTTTCGTGTGGTCTACCAAAAATCGTAACAATCATGTTGAGCTCAAGCAAACCCATGACAAAAATTTTAGAAGTAATGTTTCTTCCAAAAGTCTTTCTTCGTCATTTGGTGATTTTGATTATGGTGTGATGCAAGATACATACAGTGGCCAAGTACAATCAATGTTTGTTGGGGAGAAAACTGTTTTGTCCTTGACCATCTCAACTTCACGCATGTTTTAAGGAAGGTTCGTAAAGGTGCAACAAAAATGGACTAATGATCTTGAGAAACGAAAATGTTGTGGCAGATTCCTTGCGACTTCTAGAGCAATCATCTTATTTTTCGTGCCATTTCAATTAGCCAACCTGCTTCGTTACATTACCTCCAAGATTATTTAGCCCTACCAGTTCAATCTAAAATGGGAAACTGCAAATGAAGGGAAGGTTTGGTCTATATTTTAAGTGGCATCTCTTCTATTTATCACATTTGTTATATGCATATCGTCAAATATAATAAACACTCTAACAGGACGACATCTGCAAGCCAGCATTGGTTTCCAAAAAAGCTACAAATTCACCACCTCTTATTGAGAACGTGAATGAAGACGTTCTGCAATTTATTGAGGAATAGGACTTATCTCAACAAAACAGTCAGTGTATTCCATCCCTTGGGCTTGTGGAACCAAATGTCATTCTTAATCTGAAGAAGCAAATTTAGTCCAGCTAACAAATAGATCCCTGCAACTTGTGGAACCAAATGTCATTCTTAATCTGAAGAAGCAAATTTAGTCCAGCTAACAAATAGATCCCTGCAAATAAAGCAATATTTACAGGGATACAAAGGACGGAAGATATATAGATCCCTAAACAACTTGTCAAGTTCTTTGCCCAGCAAATTGTGCAGTGTTATCAAAGAGGTGTGTAAAGAAATTTCAACCGCTGCAAGGCAACATAACACTTCAACATTTGAACCAAATCAAGAACTAAATTACCATATTAATCTCAAACATCCATATCCTAATACCAGTGTGTAAACTTTTTCCTTCCATACGTCCAGACACATGATATCAGAATTAACATACTGCTTAACACTTGCAAATCAAACATGTTGTACACCACCTTACCCAATAACTCGATCATAAATTGTTGAACAGAATAAATTAGGTATCTTGTTTCATTCTGGGCATTAGCCATGTGAAGAAAAGAGAGCAAAACATCATTGAATATGAATTATCATAAATATACACGTAAAACGAGATTCAAATTTCAAAGACTGATATGCACAACTGCAAATGCAAATAAGTATTTCTCATTGATGTGACCTACAAGCAATCAGACAACCAACAACAGCCACTGTAAGACCCACTGACAATGTATTTTTTGCGCACACAAACTTTTAGCTTCCACGTTTAAAAGAATCCTAAAGAACTTACTAAGTCCTTTGCCCGAGCAAATTGAGCAGTGTTATCAAAGAAATTGAAAAGAAATTTCAGCCGCTCCAAGGCATCATAACAATTCAGAGATTGACCATTGAACCAAATCAAGAACTAATTTACGATATTAATCTCCAACATCCATCCCAATACCAGTGTGTAAACTTTTTCCTTCCATATGTAGAGATACATGATTCTCAAAATTAACATTCTGCTTAACACTTGCAAATCAAACATGTTGTATGTTTTACCCAGTAACTCGATCATAAGTTGTTGAACAGATAAAATTAGGTATCTTGCTTTTACTTCAACAAATTAGCCATGTGAAAAAAAGAGAGCAAGACATCGCTGAATATGTCATAAATATACATCTAAAACCAGATTCAAATTTAAAGATTTCAAGACTCAATATATTCACAGGTGCAAATGGCAAATAAGAATTTTTCATTGATGTAACCTACAAGCAATCAGACAACCCACTGACAATGTACTTTCTGCACACACAAACTTTAAGGGTCCATGTGTAAAGGAAGTAGAGGCTGCAAAACTATTATTTCATTCAACACTGACATGACAGTAACTTTCAAATGCATATGCATAATCTGTGAACCTGATCTTTCAACCACAAGCAAACCAGCAACTATCATAATGATAGCAATTGCCTGGAGATAATGCTCCCTAAGGCCATTTGTATTTTCCATTAACAAGGTCAAACCATAAAGAAATTATTTGCATCTTCAACATAATTTCAAGTCCTTTGCATTCAAATGGTGTGAATAATATTCTTAATATGTTATATTTTTAAAAATATTAGACATGACACTTGCCATAAACTCTCTTCTTAAAACTGCACTTCACCTAATATTCATTTAAACTGAGCAAGCATTTAAAAGAGAAATCAACGCAAAATAACAATATAAATCATAAAACCATTGCAAAAGAAAAGTACAAAAGCAGCCTAGGGATTTGATGTAAACTCAAGCTTTGGATCTTTGACAGCAAATCCTGCTGAAAATAATAAAGAACAAATACATATCTTCATTTTCTAGTTCAACTGTAAGTGAAATCCAGAGAACAGTGAGGACTTATTTTCAAAGACCTGTTTAGAGTAATGCTTTCAATTCAAATTTAAGACAGCCACACCCATTGCATCTACATAAATAGAATCCATTTCCTACTCTCCCAGAATAAGAAGCAGAGAATGCCCCATTCAACTCCCACTTGCATAATGATAAAATAGAACTTTTATAGATTACGAATTCCAGAGACGACGTATAAAAAAAATTTGAAGGATGTCACTTTAGGTGAAAGATGTCTGAAGGCCATTCCTGCCTGTATATATGCTTCAAACTATATCAACAATCACAACACCTACATAACAAAAACCAACTGACAATTCTTTTTATTTGCATGACAGAAGGCGCCAGTTATCCTGGGCGAACAAAGATAAGTACAATGTAATGAATATCCAAAAAAAGCATAGTGATTAAAATACAACAATATGATGTGAATACCAGACACCCAGCAACATGCTGGGCAAATGGCTGTATCATTGTCAAATACATGCTAACAAGAAGGCTCCACATGCATCCTTAAAAGTAACATTTGGACTCTTGTCTGCTGGCACTCTAATAAAGTACAGTTTTGATTTGTTTGCAGCTCAGTCAAATATACCTAGTATGTATCATCCAGTCGATCCCTCCGTCCCCCTCGTTTATCATCTCTTCTTTGACCCACATAGGGTTCTCTGTAATAATCTTTTGGTGCACTTCTAATAGGAGACCTACTTCGGTCCCTTGCATCCCTTCCCCAGCGACTACGTGGAGGTGGTGAGGGAGGATGCCGATCACTCCTTGTATCCTGTGGACCTCTCTTGTCATGAAACCTGTCATCTCTTTCCCTGTCTCTAGAACCAAGTGGAAACCCCCAATCCACAGGTGGTGCCCTATCAAACTTACCCCTCTCTGCAAAGTCATCATGTTCACGGAACTCTGGTCTGTCTCGAATGTCCCTTCCTGAACGGAAGTCTGAGAACCTTTCTGCTGGTCTTGGAGGTGCACCTTGGTCAAATTCTCTAGGACCACCTCTGCCCCAGCGTACAGGTGGCGGTCCAAATCCATTACCACCTCTCCCCATACCACGGCCCATTGGTGGACCATCAATGAGCGGTGGAGGTAAAGGCCCTTGATAACCTCTAGTGGGACTACCAACTCCAAGACTAAATGGTGCTACATCCCTCCGAGGTTTATTGCAATTGTTACAATGTGTTCTCCTTGCAAAGTTGAGATTTCCACAGCTGCAAAGTCAAACATACAAGTAGATTTGCTTTCAAAAACAATGTATACATGAGCTGGCTGCATGATTCATACATAACAGTGCCTTAATGATTATTCCAAGATTATTCTAAAGCAAAAACTAAGCTGAAAACAAACAAAAACATGAAGAGAATATCCTTCCAACTAGCACAGAGTGAAATTAAATTTATTCTAGAACATCAAAAAATTATGATACTATCATGTATGGTCCTTCAGCAGATACTTAAAGGTTTATGAAGCTTCATACTTACGTTGGTTCAGAGCATATCCAATCTCCTTCTCTCGGAGCTACATTTGGATTGTTTCTTCCAGCACTTTCTCCACGGAAGGGCTCAGGACCATCATATCCAGGTCCACTAAACCCTCTTCCAAGAGGAGGCCTGCCTCTTCCCATACCAAAAGGGGGAGATCTATCTCGAAATCTGCCACGACCCCGGCCACCCCTAAAACCTCGACCACGAGAAGGGCCACTGTGATCAAAATCACGGTCAAAGTCACGAGGCCCACGATCAAAGTCACGTGCACCACGATTGAACTCACGATCACCACGATGAAATTCACGACCAACATGATCAAAGTCACGACCACCGCGATCGATGTTGCGACCCCCACGATCGAAGTCACGGCCATTGCGATCATAATCATGTCCATATTGCTCTGGCTTCCTTGGACGCATTGGTGAAACAGATCCATTTGGAACTGGTACCTTGTAACCTTTCATGTTATATCCTACAAAAAGGATGAAAAGATTGAATAATAAACATTAATCAAAACAACTGCACTAAAACACTAGTAGAAACCTAATCAAGTTACCAATCGAATAGAAGATAGCTAGCAGATAAAGGATACAGCTTTAGATCCAGAACAACGACAGTAAGCAATCCCAAGCCACCATGCATCTTTACAAATTTATTTAAAACAATTATTTTAAAATAACTCCCTACCTGTTCCAGTTCAATTTCCCTTCCTGAATACATTGATGATGCATCATCCTACTCAAACCATTGGCACAATTGATAAGACGATCTAGCATTCTTAACCCAGAAATTGTATTCTTACCATCAGGTAGGACTCAAGCCATGCATGCAATCAATAGGCTATTTTGCATTCTCAGAACCCACGTTATATCCACTTTTTGTTTTCTTATTATTTCATTCAGGTAGCCACTGCCTTTGATTCCACTCAACCATTTCTCCCATTTTTGAAACATAGATGAAACATCAAAGTGTCAAGTATTCTTAACCACACCTTTGAATTTTCTAAACTTCTAAATTGCCTAATGCCTCAAAGCACAGGACTTGTCAACCAAATCAAAATTTCAAGCAATGAATCTGCATTTTGTAGTGTTCTTTTGAATGTACAAATCGTAATACCCAAATAACACCTTATTAGAGGAACCTCTCCTTAAGATAGTTTTGCATCCATATCATCCAGTTTAAGTGCACCAAAATTCACAATAATCAAGCATGCAGTCAATCAAAGCCAGAATTACTCAGAAATGGTACTGTCCTCATCATTCCTGGTGACTATTCTGTAAAAATTGTCTGCCATGAGTAGGAGGGAAGAAACTTTGGGAAAGCTTTAAATTTTAAAAAGAGGCCTTGAGTAATAACAGGAATTAACAAAATGCTTTCAGGCACTGTTCAAGCCTATTGATATAATTGATATCAACCTCTGGTAATTCTTTGTGGAATGGATTTTGTAGTGCACTGGAGCTTTGATGATCAAATTTAACAAAACTGTTCCTACCTTTACTTCTAATAACTCTCCAACCTCCGCTACTACAACTCTGATGCATCCGAGTAGCACTAAGAGAAACACACCACATCTTCAAAAACCAGACAACATCTGTCATATCATTGCTCCACTGCTACAATGCATCTATTCCGCGAGACATCAGGAGTTGAAGTCCTGTCAGTTAAAAATGGCCAAATCATAGCATCTATCAGCTGCTCTAGAAAATTTCAGAACAGCCATAACTTCATCCAGCATCATGCAATTTTGGCATGTAATTATGAAGTTAAGATAAACCTTAAAAGAGAACTCTACAACTAGTTATCCCATTTCACTCGATCCCAAGTATTATGAACAATTTACTGAAACAAAGGTTGTAATGATCCAGCAAATAATAAAACAAACATATATAAGGCCTAGTATATTTCATTCATCCAAGTATCTAATCATCTGATTTCCCAGCCTCCTGTGCAACAGGCAAAAACTCTTCTATGTTTCCAAAAGCTATAACCCGTGGAATTCTCCTGTTCCTTTCGCATAATGACACACTAAAATCAAAATCTCATATCCATTTGATACACATTTGTTACCCCAAATCTTAGCAACTCAGCGCCACCATACAACAACATTTACAACTAACCCAAATAATGTGATGTACTCTGTTAATCAGATTAACATACGCTGAAATCACCACGACACATCCATATTTCCACTCTGAATTTGTAGTACTTGTAATGTCAACCTACATTTAGAATTTTAAAATTCAATATGCTTTTCAACCTTCCAATTTATTTAATTTCCTCAAATCTTCAGTCTCCTCTATGTAGTAGCATTATTTGGGATTATAACTTCCCGTATGTATGACAACATCTGTTCTGAATTGTCATTCCCATCTGCAAAAGTTTACACTTTATCAGACCAACTGAATCCCAGAAACACTGGAAAGACATGTGAGTGTGCCTGCTTCACATTTTGGTACTTGATTGATCTACTGCAACATACTTTCCTGCATGCGTCAATATCTGACATCGAAATTACAAATTGAACTTACTCTTATAAAGGAAAATTTTAAAGGCTTTATAAGGTATTTGCAGCTCCAGAGACGTATTGTATTGACTACAAATCCATAATATTTTGCTAGACAACAAGTTGATCATTTATTATTCATGTTTTAGTGAGACCCTATAGATCAGACAACTGCATTTTCTGCTATAAAGCGGCAAAATCATATTGTATTTTAAGAACATTGGGGCTCACAAGCAGTTTGGTTTTAAACTAGTACCTCTCACCATTTATTCACATGACCTAGACAACCTGCCCTATACTTAGAAATTACCAGATTTCTAAATCACATGATCTTCACCTAAACAGTGTTCTAGCAATTTTTAATATAAAACACACATGAAAACATATAATACGGTAACAATAGTTGATGGTCCATTACTATGCAAAAATCATAATTCTAACTCATGTACTCCTACCCAGATATCAATGGGACTTTATAGTCAATTGCTGCCACTAGAATTTCTCTTTCCAATCCTGTCTACAAGCAATTTAATAGAATTAACAGAGAAGCTAATAGGATGCCCTCATGAGAAGGCATTTCATGATAAAATCCTAATACTCAAAATGGAAAGCAAACTCATGTCAGCTACCTCAACAGATAGAAATCTAAACTTATCAAACTATAATATAAAACTTTTGTTGATTTTCTTTTTTTCTTGAAACGCGGTACTTCTTACAGCTTGTCCTTTCAGCAATACTTGTAAAAACTGCACAGTTTTCCTTTTTCCTAATAACAAACTTACTTCCTACAGTTTGTCCTTTCAGCAATAGTTAAAACTTGAGCATGCCACAAAAACAGTTAAAAACCAAAAGCCCAAAAGCAATACTATTGAATCTCTGATTGATAGAAGTTGTATTTCAATCATGAGCACATACTATGTGTAGAGCATCCTGTGCGCAATTTGAGTCCTTGACATAATCAGTAAATACATTCCAAAAAATTGGACCATTTCTTGTAGCTTTTGTTTTAGGGGCAAGTTTGATGTAAAGAACACTAGAAATCAGCAAACCAGAATACGGATTCCCTTATAATTTCTTGTAGCACATGGTTTATACACCATTCCTTACACCCAAGGCCAAACGCCCATAAATAGCAACCACAAAACATTAAAATCCCAAGTTTGTCAAATCTCACTGCCTTCTCATGAAGATTGCTCACATCCACCAACTAGATTTTCATAAGGAAATATTAAGAACCATCTTCTCCATGGTCAAAGATTTCCCATACCACATGTCTCCAATTAGGCAGTTATGAAAAGCTTTTATTCAGATTTTGATAGCACAATTAAATTTTAATCAACTATCTCAAATTTAACAGCCAAATTCCCAAGAAATTAATTAAGCCCAGTTTCTGACGATCATCTTAACTCTCAACCTGGCAGCCAGGATGAAATTTTAACATATCCCTCCAATTAATCTTAAAAAAACCAGCTTTCCACAATTGATAAAAGCTATTTTCATGCTTGCAGTAATATTAAATCTGCCTGTCAAATTAGAAGCACGAAAGAATCAATTTTCAAAAAGTTGACTCGTTTTCTCAATTTTACTGAGATATCAAAATACACAGTTACAAATTTTTCATGTAACCAATTTTCTCAGGTTTAGAATAATTTAAACTCTTTCGCTCAAATATTGAGTTAAATAAGTCAGGTTTCTCCAACTTGTCTTTCAAAAACATCATAAATTTAGAAAAACTGTTCAAATTTCACAACTGATAGAATTTCCCAACTTTCCCTAAAGCTGACCTTCTCTGATTTCAAATACATTGTCTGGAATTTGACAAATCCAAATCACTAGCAAACCATCAGTTTCCAGAATGTCAAAGCATTGATAAAATTCCAAGAATACTAAAATCAATCCAATTTCTTAAGTTACAAAAAGCCTCATTCAATGCTATGAAACTAGGAAAGAAGCCTAGGCTCATTTTTTGGAATTTCAAAATAAAAACCTACAACAAGCCCTTAGTTATGAAAATAAAACCTCTTCCAAACCCCCTCCTGTTCTGGCATAAGGAAATTCTTACAACCACCAGTTTTTGGTAATTTGACAAATCAAACCTCTAAAGAACCCCCACTTTGTGAAACTCTGAGCAAGCATATAATCTCTTACAAACTTTCATTTTCAGTAAAAATAAATTTATGCAACTCTTCCCTCATCTTCCGGAATTAGGTAATCAAAATTTCTTAAAAATCCCTCATTCTCTGAAACTCTTCAAACATAGTATTTTAAATTTTCTCCCAACGTAGCAAGCATCACGTTGCATTAGAACTCGAGTCCTGAAATTGAGCTCATGCTTTGTAATTGGCTAGTAGAACTCTTTAAAAAACCCCACTTTTGAAATTTGGCTAATTAATGCCTCTTACAAACCATTGTTCCATTTAATTTGCCAAATCAATTATTTCCAGATAATTCTTACAAACTCTCGCTTTATGAAATTGAATTAAAAAAATGGAAGACCGCAGAAGCTTTTGTATTTGACATTTAGCAGAACTTATCTGCTCAATTCCAAAAAGAGCAAATCAACTCCTGAAATTGGCCCCATGCAGTATTTTGGCAGAAAAACCCAAGAAACCCTCATTTTCTGAAACTGTTGAAATTTGACACATAACAAAGCATACCCAATTCCAACGAGTGGCATTCCTAAGAATAAAACCGATGCCTGAAATTGGCCCCTTGCCATATTTTCACAAACAATACTCATAAAACCCCCATGGTCTGAAATTGATTGAAATTTAACAACCACACTCACTTGCAAGCCCTTGGTTTTGGAAACTAGCCAAACAAAAACCTTTAAAACTCATCTTTTCTATGATTCAGCAAAAATATTTGAACATACCCAATTTCAGCAACATCGACAAAGTTCCAATCTCTTAAAACCCAAGTCTTGAAATTGGCCCCACCCTTTGGAATTTCACTCTAACAAACTCTCATCTTTTCAATTCTTTCACAAATATATATTCTTTAAACAAAAGGTCATCCTCCACTACATATCATTGTTCAATATCATTTTCTTGATCAACAGTGTGGTACTCAGACCTTCACTCACCCATCTCTCATAAAAAGATGTTCATTCAATGTCCAATCTCTCATGAGTTTGAATGGTCCATTTGCCACTCTCAATGTGCGATGATGCTCCCTTGAACCATAAAATATTATCAAGTGCCACCTAGACATGGGACCTCACTGTCTCAAACTTACAGCAATACAAGCTTTCGTAAACGTTGCACTACCCTTGTATTCTCAATTAAGCCCAAAAAGAAGCCCACATTTAAAGGATCTTGTCAAATAGAACTTTTTTCAAACCCTCATTTACGATTTTCAAGAATTTGAAAAATATACCATTCTTTAAGCAATTGTAGATTCCACAGTCCAAGTTTCTTGATATGACTTTTCAAAAAAAAATATAAGCAGCATTTTATACTTGGTTTTTTACTTCACTGGCCGATTTGTCATCGGTAGCTTTAAAACTTCTTACATGTTCTTGTGAGTTTGACTGACCAACCTGCAACTCATCATGACAGGTAAGATCAAAACTACTGAAATGCACCAGCCAATTGTGTCAATAATCAGAGTCTGGAATTGGCAGGCAAAACCCATTGCAGGCCCTTGGTTTGCCAAACATGAACTCCTGCAAATCCTTAAATTGATCATGAGAAGCCTATTGCAAACTCTTAGTTCAGAAAGCAAACACTTAGTTTGGCCAAAAAAGCTCTTGCAAACCCCGAGTTCATTAAACAAAATCTCTTCCAGCCCGTTAATTGACCAAAAAATACTCCTTGCAAACCCTTTGTGCAGTAATCAAAATATCTTCAAATCCTTACTATGCCAATCAAGAACCCTTTGAACAAGAGAAAAATATCTTCCGAACCCTTAGCTTGCCGAACAAAGCCCCTTGCAAACCCTTTGCGTGATAAACAAAATATCTTCCGACCCTTATTTTGCCAACCGTCTAGACTCCTTGCAAACGACTTGTGTACTAAACCAAATCCCTTTCAACCTCTTAGTTTGGCCAATAAAAATCTCTGCAACTCTCCCGAAAATAAATCTTACAAACCCGTGTTTAAAGTAGTAAACCTCTCGGAAACACTTGTTTTACCCATCAAAGCCTCTTGATAACCCTTGTTTTACCCAAAGAAAGCCCATTGCAAACCCTAGTTTTGGGAATATCGCCAAGGCTCTGAATCCGTAATACAAGTCATCATTTCGCTAAAAAAAACGAGCTAAAATTCCAGAGCAGTAAAAAAAACAAAAAACCCCATTTTTCCATCTGTCCACTGAAGAACAACCCATGAGAAAAATTGATACTGAAATCTTGGCTAATTACCCATCCACAAAGTGTAGAATAACCCAAAGGCTAAACTTCCAATCCATTAACTGAAGAAAGTAATGCATAAATGAACTGAACCTGAAGCCGAAGCTGGTGCAGGGAGAAATCTATCTCTGTCTCTATCTCTATCTCTGTCCCTGTCTCTGTCTCTCTCCCTGTCTGAACGATGGTTATCGTAATGGCGAGGTTCGTCACGCCTGATCTCACCAGGCTCATAGTCATTGCCACCACCACCGCCACCGCCGCTGTCAGAGGGCCTCACAACCAGGCTGCTCACACTCCCGTAGACTTGATCTCGCGACCCCATTCTTCTTTCCTCTCACACTCCCGTAGACTTGATCCAGGAATTTTGAGAGCCAAAAAGAAAACCTAGAACAATAACTCTCAAAACCTACGATACAACAAATTGCAGAGTTAAACCCTAATTTGAAGTTACGACAAATTCAATTTCATGCACATGGTTTCATTGTTTATTTGCGGTATCTCTATAATTTTGATTCAATTATGCCCCAAAAATTGTGCAATTGCACAATTCTTCTATTACTAACTTCTTCTTTTTTCCTACCAATGAAGTAGCAACTATTCTCACAAAACTGTAGATTTTACAATATAAGATCATAAATTTCAAAGAAACGCAATTTAAAAGTCATTCTTACAAATGTGATCCTATCCCATATACTTTAATACATGGAATTCAATTAACACAACCTTTAGAACTAACTTTGTCTATCATTAGGTAAGTTCACATCAAAATGTATGAAACCTTAATCACATTAATTTCAATATATTTATTTATTTACTATATTGGTTAGCATTAATCAATATTATTCTAATCACATTCATTTCAATATATTGTATATTTATTACATTGGATAGTATTGATCTATAGTCACCATATTCAAATATTATTTATCTAGGGTTCTAAATTAAAGTTAATTTATCTATCTTATATATATTTCTAGAGAATTGTTTATTTCTTCCGCATTTTGAAAAACACATACTTTACATGTTTAGCCTTTAAGATTACATTTTTCTAATTTCTTAAGTTTCTAATATTAACATGTTGATCTTATCTTTGGTCCCTTGTACATTTACTAATTTATCTAAGGATTGGATCATAATTGCTTGTAAGCTTATAAATCCCCCCCTACGGTTTTCCCTTCTCTTTTATTGATTTAAGGTCTAATATTTATTTTTACATTTTGTCTTATTTTGATTTGAAACTTGTTTACATCTTCATTTCTCACATTTTTCCTTGCATCTAATTTTTTGACCTAATTTAGTTTTATCATCTTTTGCTTGTTGATTATTATATCATTCATTGTGTGTTCATGTAAGCTCTCACATTTGACCTCTAATCATGCATATTTTAAGGATTTCAATGTGTTCTTACATCTTGATATATACAATCCTTTGATCCTTGATGACATCGTGACATTCTACCACACAATTAACAATGCATGTTTTATTGAGATGTCGTTCCATTGTGTATGTGATCTTTCATCCTTTGTAGAGTTGGTTATTGCCTTTCCTACCAATTTAGTTGCACTTACCCCATTTATTTATGAGTCTCGTATTGTTTGTACTTATATTAATGACTGATGATAATGGTGTTTGTGAGCCTGATGACAATCTTTCCAAGACTAGTTTGTCATCTTACCTTTGCACACTTTTCCCTAATTCATGATATGCTAAATGATGAAATTTATGATGCTTTCTTATGTTATATGCATTACTTGTTTTCTTTCGACTCATGATGGTGATATTTTTCAAGCAACTCCTGAAGAAATCATCGATGTTAATCGTGCTTTATTAAGTGATGATAGTATAGTTCATAGTTTTAATGCACACTTCATTTGCAACCCTTTGTATATACATTTGGTGCTTTACTCGTAACATCAATATATGCATTTAGGGTCTATGATTCATGTGACAATGCTCTCACACTTAATAATAATGATGTTTCCTCATTGTTTCCTGATGATTTTTCTAAAGAGGATCTTCATTACGTTTGTTTTATTGGTGATGATGTTTTACACTACCCATCACATGATGTTGCAAATGGATATTATTCTTCATAAGTACCTTTAAACACTAAAAATTCCTCATACTATCATTTACCTACCTCATTCTTCATTCATAATCATTTTATCTTCCAATTATAATAGTTAAATATTTTTTCACAGTGGCAGCATTATAAAATTAGGAGCATAGCGCATCAAACAGGGCACTAACAATGAGGCAGAAGTTTATGCAGCGTGGTTGGCAATAAGATGTGCTAGGACAATGGGGATTAAAAAACTACATCTGGAAGGGGACTCATTAATCATAATCCAAGCCATAAAAAATGGCCAAATCAAAGCATGGCACCTACAAAACTTCATCTCACTAATTCTAGAGGATTTGAAACTTTTTGAAATAGTCATTATTACTCACATCAAACGAGAGGGCAACACAGTTGCAGATAATTTGTCTAAATGGGCATTGTCCTTTAATCAGATTGAGGATTCCATTTTTGACTTGTCTTTGATGACAAGTTGGACTCAGTATAAGATGGGCTAAAACTCGAACTCTAAATGACGACATGACAGGGTCATATCATGTGCTCAAATAACATGTGATGATTTCTATCTACCAAAGTACATATATGATGTGTGTGAATCACAACTCAGGTGGTCATTAACTCTTACTTTGTAATAATTAGCAGCTCAAGCATGTTTCTCTTCGGCTCTTTTATTTTGTGCATGTGAATGATAGCAATGAAGGCAGTGATGTGAACCGTTACATGTGCTTCCTTACAACAAGCTTCAATTTATAATATCATTTTATCTTTCTTCTGCTAGCTGGTGTATGTGTTTTTTCTTGTGCAGGTTTGTTTTGTGACGGGATGGAGGCTACACTCACCTTCCAAACAAAGAAACAACAGAAAGCTCTTTACGGACCTGTGGAAGATCGAAGACTCAAAATGCTGCTCAAATGCCCTTCAGAGGAAGTTATAAGAGCGGTGCAGGGGATGTTGGGCTTTTTCTTCCAGCAAGCCACACACCGGTGGATATGCAATGTGGATATAGCTACCATGATTTTGGAACGGGGCCTAGAATTGGGGATTGCCTAGGAGGATCTCCGCTAGGTTATGAACTCTCTTTTTAAAAAGGAACTAATAACTGGGATGGATTCTATTTTTGAATGGGCGCACTCGGGATATGGCTTTAATTTCAGTGAGTGCTTAGAGAGTCAAATTGCAGTGGAAGTGTTGGGGTTCTTGTCATTTGTCCAATGGCCGAATATGGTGAACCAGAGATTTTATCTAAGTCACATAAGGGCAGAGTGGAACTCTCTAATTGAGGCAATGAGAACTTATCAGAATGAGCAGGAGAGCCGGAGGCCATGGTTTTTAAGTGTCATCCCAAGGAAACAACAAAATGCAAGACGTTGACCACCCCAGTGAACCGGTTTTATCCCACCTGCAAGTTTTTTGTGTCTACGAAGTGAACCGGATTTATGCAGTTTCCAGTTTTTTATGAAGGGAACCGGTTTTAACCCACCTGCACTTTTGTGTCTACGAAGTGAACCGGTTATTGCAGTTTCCAATTTTTTTGATGAAGGGAACCAATTTTTTTGTTGTTTCCATTTTTTGATGAAATGAACCGGTTTTGACCAGATTTTGAAGCGGTGGATGGGGATCCATGGTTTGTTTTGTATGACCCAAGCCTTCATAGGGGTTTATTTTTCAGCCCTGTTTGTAGCACTGTTGTAATGTTTAGGGATAGGCAGATAAATTTATAGGTTACATGGTATACTCTGGGCATATGATAGGCCCCACTTGAATTGTAATCAAATACTTTCATATTTTAATCAATAAAATATTTATATTACCGACAAAAATAAAAATAGTTCAATATTTTTTATTATTTGATTAAATTATTGTTTCCCTCGTTTATGTAAATAAATAAAACTAATCATTGTCTGTAAATAAATTAAATTAAATCATAAAGTTCACCTTATATCATCACAAATTATCCATAAAATTAATTAATAAAAATATTAAACTCCACCTAACAAGTTTACTATCCAATATATTTCACCAATGAATTCAATCTACCCATCAAACAGGATAGTTAACTCATAATTCAAAGAGCTAATAAGCTAGTCAATTTAGTTGGCTAAAAAATATAAATTAAAATAAAATAGTTAAAATAATTGACCACCTACCAATCAAATGAGTTTACTACCTAGTCATCTTCATACTAGTAAATTGATCGCCACCTATCCTTGTCACATCCATCATTAATGACTCAAACTCATGATCCAAAATTAAATCCAAGTCATCCATTCATCCAACCAAAATCTAAAAATTCAACATTCCATTCATCATTTTTATAACACAATCCTTTATGCAAATTAATTTATTTTGTTTGTTTTTTTTAAATTTGAGAATGTAAATAATGTTAATTTTATAATACTACTACGATCATCCACATGCATTCCAGCATAATCATATATCTTGAGCACATCTACACACATGTATAGTGAGAGATTGCTAAGACTCATCCTCTTATCACTCAAATAGAGTTTTGAATTTAAGAATAACAAAGTTTAAACACTATTTTCAATTCTTTATCTAATTATAATTTGTAAGATTTATTTTAGCATGCTTGATGGTATACAATCCCTCTTTCACCATCATTTTTGTGGGATCTGCTAACACAATCTTGTAAATATTCACTTTTGGGGGAATCTAGGGGTGAGCTTAAACAAGGAGCCTCCTAAGGCAAATGAGAATCACAATTAATTCTTGAAGGTTGTAAAAGTAAAAAATCATATATAATTCAACCTATTTTAGTGGAAATTTTTCTAGTCCAAAGAATCCTTTTATTCACTATGTAAAAATATTCTTTTACCTGCTAGTTATTTGTGTTGGTATGTGGTGATTGATCATGTTATTGGACTTAAATTTTGGTGACTTTGTCAATCGTCTTTTCCCCCCAAATCAATTAATGGAGGAGGGTAGAGGGAAATCCCCTCCTACAGGACTCAAGGGTAGAGCCCACGACAAGGATTTGGGGGCAACACCCACTAGTGTCGTCAAAGCAAAAATTGCACATTATTTAATAAAGGAGTTCACTATTGTTTTGGTATGTAAATCGACCTTTGTAAACTGTCCAAAAGCCTTGAAAAATAAATGGTTGAGTAATGTGAAATATCATCATATTACAATTTGCTCCTTATTGGATAATAAGAGAAAGCAAACAATTATTCCCCTACGGATGTAGCCCGCATTAGGTGAACCACATTAAATTCGTGTGTTATTACAAATCATTATTTTTTTCTCTTTTATTGTGCATTATATTTAATATTGTTTACTACTCTGGTCTGCCTAAACCCAGACAAATTCTAGGTTGCAGCATTATTTTATCCATTGTGTAAAGAAGTAGTCTTTTACCCATTAGTTATTTGTAATTCAAAGCATCCTTTTTTCCACTATATAAATAATTAATCTTTTAGCTATTAGTTATTTGCAAATCACATCATGCTTTTATCCATTGTTTAAAAAATACTCTATACCTACTAGTTATTTGCAAGTTCGAGCATCCTTTTATCCTCTCTGAAAAAACAATAAAGTTACCTACTAATTATTTATAGGTTGGAGCAGCATTTTATCTATTATATAGAAAAAGGTTATTATTGTAGGTTAATGAAAATGTTTATAGGTGAAACATCATTTTAATTGACAATTATTAACTGTCAACCCATAACCACCAAAGATAACCACCCATGCAACTAGAGGTTAATTCCCTAGCATGAACCTCCTTCGTCTTGGACCTTAAAATAACATTTTTTTTTAGATTGCGTATTTTTTTCCTTGCATATCATATTTCCATGTTTTTTATAATTGTTAAAAAGTTTGTGCATAACAGTTCATTGTGGTAGAGGTAGTATTTGTATATTTGGTCCCAAATGTAATGCATGATTGTTTAAAATCCATCTTAGTTTTCAATCTCTAAGCGCACATATATTTAGCTTACAGAAGCCTAATTTGATAAATTTTCTAAATTGCATAGAAATTCATTAAGAAAATCATGATGATCTCTATATTACCATGGGTTGATATTTATTTGTAATTATTGAAGGGGTTTAAGTTTCATTGCCAATGCATATTTCTTGTTGAAATCTACATATCAAAGACATCATTTGCCAACTACTAAAAAGCATTGGTAATGGAACTTAAACCCCTTCAATATTTATAAATAATTTGTTTGTTGATGGAATCCACTTGTCAAATATATTTTCAACCAACTACTAACTAGTTTCTTACAAGTTTCATTTGCCAAAGACTTGCTTTTTCACTAGTTTAGAGCACATTTCACTTTCTTTTGTGAAATAAATGCTTTGCCAACTACGAATTAGTTTGTTTCACGAATATGCTTCTTAAAGATATTTTTAATTAACTATTGCAATGTCATAAATTGTATCCTAACACAATTGCATAATTATTTGGGGCTCATTATGGTGTCTCTCATTCCTTGCCCTTGATTATGCCTGATTTTGCTCAAACCAATGCCAAATTTGAGGTCTCAACACCTTGCTCTCTCTTGCTAACCATATTTCAACCTGGGAGGACTAGAAGAGGGTACCTACTACCTTAGTCGCCCTGGACTAGGATGCCTACAACCTTAGTCCCCCTAGACTATGGCACCTATCACCTTAGTCAAACTAAAAAGGGTCCAAATTTGAACCCTCTAATGGTCAAAAAATGTTGAGCGAGAAAATGCTCCCAACGTCAACCTTCTTCAAAAATTTCAACATGTTTCATGAGGTTGAGTATAAAAGAAAGTCTTGTGTCCTCGTTTGAAACATCTCTCTCAATTACATTTCCTCGAGTTTCCAATTCAATTTCAATTGAGCAAGCAATCAAGCATTTTCGAGGTAGTGAATGAGAGGTCAAGTATTCAAGGTTTTAAGCATTGAAGATAGCATCTATGATCAAGTTTATGTGAAGGCATGCATGATATTCCACCTATAAATATCAAACTTTCATAGACACTTCAAGGCAAGGAGGTTCATAAGAAAAGGTACAACATTTAAATTCAACGTTTATTTTCAAATCTAGCCTCTACCCTACAAGGGTAAGCTCTCTTTTCTATTTATCATTGTCATAGGGTTAAATCCAACTCGGGATTTGACCTGGGAAAACCCCAATACATTGAATATCATTTTCCTTGAGCTTGTATGTGCATGTTTCAAATTTGTTAGAGAATGATTATAGATTCATAGAGTGTAGACTGAGACAAAGAAATCTAGATTTTAAAGAAGCACAAAACCCTAGTCAAGTGACAATAGTTGTTAGTGTCTAACACTTTTCTAATGAAATTTCAACGGAATGATATGTGCAATATTATGATCAAAAAAAAATTATGATATTTGCATTTGATACCTTCAAGTTTGTGGCATCCATTGATATAGATCAACACTTTATGGCTCAAATTACAAACACATGTTCCTCTCTGATTCATATTCCTAAATATTTTTCATAGTCTACATATCAATTTTGTAGCTTATTGTTTATGTTGATTAGTCTCGATTTTACATATTTAGACCTAATTCTTGCATTTCATCGTTTTATCTTATTAATTCACATCAAAGAACAACAAGGAAATAATCAATTCATGTGCCTAGCCCTCCCAAGGGTTTGTAGTTGGCCTTATTGGTTATTTCCCCAATGTAAGTTGATTTGAATGGGTTTAATTCCTAGTCTGCATGATTAAACTAGTGAACCCCATATCCACACATCTACATTTTGGCAAAGTTGACATAGCTTGCATAATTTTTTATTTGGATGTTCAAATATGAGCTTAATTGCATATCATTTCTAGATTTAAATATATTAATTGTTGCAATCTATCATGTCCACAACTCATTTTGCTTAATTAAGTTGTTAATTGATCATTCTATTGAGAAATTACACTGTTTAAACACTTGTTTTCCTATAATTGTTTGCATTATCATTTACAATTATATAAGAGGCATTGTGAGCATTAATCTATTCCATTAGTTTTGCCTTCTTTGTGTATGAGTTTCATCGACTATTGTCTTGAATCCAATATCCTAGTGAGAAGAAGTTATAGACTTATGGCTTCCTAAGATTTAAACATTAAGGGTGTCGAGCCTGAGTTGACTAACTTATTCTTTAGGATTTTGGGTGAATCCTCTTCTTTCCATCCAATGCCTAACATGCCTAATATTGTTGTTAATCCTTTCCCCTATGATTCTCATGATGAGGATGACTCTTCAACTCAAGTATTTATTGAGGAATTAGGGAAGATTGACAAGCATTTGTATCATCTTCAACAATTTGTGAGTCAAGAATACTTGGTTGGAGAGGAAACCCCCTTGATTGAAGATTTAATGAAGTTGATTTAAACGACGAACATGGTGTAGAAGTGTTATGTGGTATAGCTCACATAGTGGATGCAACATTATGACATTGACAAGTTGTGTCAAAGTGCTTGGACATTCAAATCCTTCAACCCAAGTTGAGATTTCTATGCCTATTCCTACATCTCTACCTAATGTGCAAACATACACATCTTCCATCATCGCTACCTCTAAAGAAAATTTTAATGGTACGCATGTTAGTAGTGGGAGGAATCCTATCAATCAATATTCCTACATACCACCTCCAACCAATCTTCCATTTGTTTTCCAACCATCTCCTCTACCCACCTATCATAAGTTTCACCTACCTATCACACAACACCTTCAAATCCTCCAACAAAATCTAATATTTTTTAATCCAATTTATCCACTAAAGACACCATAAATCATTTGAGTTAAAATATTTCATCTTTATGACAATAATTGACTACCATAGCCCAATCCACTATTCATACATATTCCACCACTAACTTACTTTCCATTAACACCCTTCATACTCACCTTCCACAACACATTAATATTCCACATTTGGAGAAAAATAATAAACAAGGTAACCCCCAAACTCATATAAAACATTTTCACTTTGTGTAGTGATTTCCAATAAGATCAAAGGCTCCTTGCAAAACTATTCCTTTGTGCCTTAAGAGAAAAAGCTTTGCTATGGTTTTGCTCTTTGCCTTCTTATTCAATTGATACTTTTCAAAAATTGATCGATGCATTTGTTCAACATTTTCAAAATAATATTGGTCCACAAATTACTTGGTGCATTGTAAACAAGGTAAGGTAAAATTGATTGATTTCATTATTAGATATAAACATTTACAGTCACAAATTACTTATCATGTGTCTGATGGTGATATTCAAAGGATTTTATTTAATAATTTACAAAAATACATTAGAGATAAGCTATTTTTTTGTATTATGTATATTTCACACAATTATGCACAATACCTAATAATTACCAAGTTTAAGTGAGTCAATATGAACCCTCTTCATCTTCTACTATATTGATAGGAATGAAATTCTCATAAAAAATTTAAAAACTTTAGAAAAAAAAACAATAAATTCATCAGGATCAATACCAACAATTCTTCTAATCATATTGTTTCTCAAGTGGCAACCACAACACCCATTGTAGCTCACTTCTCTTCAAAATTTAGACATCGTAACTTCACCCATCTTTCTGAATCATTGCATAACATCATGCTTAAATTGATTAATTCCAATGTGATTAATCCCCCTCCTTTGCATCACATATATAATTCCAAGCATTTTCAACCTTCTTTTGATCTCAAAGGCTTTTGCCAATCCCATCGTCAAATAGGGCACGATATTAAGAAGTGCATTCGATTGAGGGATGAAATTAAAGATTTTATTGGTTCGGATACTATATTAATGAATGGTGTGAATGATAAAGGAAATAAATTTGTGGCATCTCCTAATTAAAATTTTAAAATATTTACCAATCCTTTGCCTTCTCATTGTACCAATGTTGTTGAACATAGTGATAGAGGCTTTATATCTGTTGACAATATATCTAGTGAAACCAACAATGTTGCGAACTTGATCAAGGAAATTAAGCCTAAATGTGACCGTTCCTTCACCTTCGACTCAAAATATATCATTAAAGTGCATGATGGACCATTATGCATTAGTATGAGAATTTAAGATAGGCTCTCACATGGAGTGCTCATTGATCTAGTATGTACGGCGAATGTTGTCATGGAATAATATATATTCACACAACAATTTTATCTATATGTGTGTGATAAATATGATGTTATGATCAAGGTGCATGATGGTTTCACTTGTCCCACTATAGGTTCTAGTACTCTTCCCGTTGAAGTTGGTACTAAGTGCTTAGATGTTACCTTTGCTATTATCCCTACCGCATGTCGATTTCGTGGAAAGTTGGCACACTTTTGGCTTTGTTCCATGAAAGTTATCTTTTTACCATTTATAAATGTTTAAAGCTCTATCATATTGGTTGAGTTGCAATGATCAATCATAGTCTTCAACAACCCTTAGCCAATCGTGGAAAATTCACCCTTGATTATTTTTGGCCTAAAAAATCTCAACTTTTGAAAACTCATCAAAATATCCTCTTCCTATCCTATCAAAAGTACAAAGCCTATATGATATTGACATTAATTAAATCTCTGGTGTCCACTTCGACTACTCTTCCTAATGATTCTACATCTATAGATATGGATGTAAGTATTCTACCTCCACATCCTGGACTTAGGCTTCTTCGTACTCCTTCCATCCCTCGTATGTATTGAGATTCCACCTCCAGATCCTATTAAGGATAAAGAGAGAAGCATCCAACATCTTGTATCTCCCAACCTAGTGTGGTTCCTTTTATTCCTCCTTCTGTTCCTAGAGAAAAGGAAGAGAAGGAACCAATGTCGAGTGATTCCCAACCTTCCTCCACACAAGCTTCAAGTTGTAACAAACAAAATCATAATGCAAGAGAACACCAACAAAGATATCATTACAGGGCTTGTGATATTACTTCCCAAAATGGTTCCTCCCCTAAGAACTCGAATGTTGGTCCCATTTTCCCAACCTTCGCCTAATCATAGGGAGGAGCTTTACCTTGATCATCCTCATCAAATATTAAAATTATCTACGCAAAATGATTCGTCTTCTTCTTCGTCTCCTCAATGCATGAGATCTCTTATTGTGATTAATTTATATGATAAATGTCGTGAGTGTGAAGTAGGGTACCTGCAATTACAACACAAACACTCGATAGATCATTACAAGCATGGTTAGCAAATTGAAATCAAATTAAAGATAAACCATGGCAAAGCAACCTATCACCTCCTAAGAGATGCGAGAGTCGACTTGCTTTCAGATCTAGATGAGCAATCCCAGTGACTTGACTACACCAAGACGGAGGATTTAAAATAATATGATGTGCAAGCTAGATGAAAGCATGATTAAGCTAGATTGATCCAAGAAGCTAATTATGCTAATGATATGCATGATTATGCTAAATGATAGATGCAATTAAGCTAGATGAGAGATTTATTAAGCTATATGATTAAATAATTATACTAGAAGATGATCAAATTAAGCTAGATCTAAGATACAATTGCCTATAATAACAATACTTAAATGATATGCAAGAATGGATATGCCTATAATAAGAATGATTAAGATGGGATGAGATGGGATCCTTTGTGCTCCAAAACGGGGGATATTTATAGGATTTCCAAGGCCAGGGGTGAGTTGGTAGGAATCAATGGTCAAGATTGAGTCTAAACATATCAAGGGTCAAATTGGAGGAGGTTGGAGGGAGGGACACTTGTCATCTCTATGGTGACATGTGTCGAGGAATCTTGCTCACAAGAGGGCAAGTGTCCAAGGGAGGAGACATGTGGTATAGGTGCCATGCGTCTCAAGGGGAGAATATCCAACCCATGGGAGGTTAGGATACAAAGGTTAGGATGTGCAAGAGGATAGGGTTAGTTAAACCCAGGATTAGGTGGAATGGGTTAAGTTAGGGGGTGGTTAAGTTAGGTGGTTAGAAGTTGGGAGGCACGTGGGCAATTTGAATTAAAAAATCCAAATAAAAGGAAAAGGCTAATTAACTTTCAACAACTCATAATTTGATTTGTTTAAATTAATTAGGGGATTATAAGAAATGAATTAAATGGGGGGAGGATTAATTAATTCAAAATAATTAATCAAAGGGGACTATTGAAATGAACTTATTAAATAATTCCTTAGATTTATTAATAAGTAGATGAATGGGGAATTTAATCAAATCACTTGTGAATTCAATTAATTTGGGAAGAGGGATTAATTAAATAATTGCTTATTTAATTAATTATCTTCGGACCATTTTAGGTGTATACATTTTGCCCCTCTTTGAAGCGAGGTGTGATGACGAGTTGATTCAAAGAATAATATCAATTTGATGGTGTTGATGTGATATTGGTTTGATAGGATGCCCCAAACATTGATCGATAAATTGTGATGCGATGATGCCCCCTTGGGAGATCAATTGAGATAATTGACCTTTGGAGTGTTTGAACCTTTGCGAAATTGATTTCCCGATTAGAAATGATTTGATTTCTGCAACGTTGATTGATGAAAGTGTGAGTTCTTCAATCACTATGATGTGGTTCTCAATGTGATGATTGATGGACTTTGATTGAATTGATAAGATTGATATATAGTCTGGTTTCAAGAATGACACCTTCTGTACAAGACAAAGATGATCAAAGCATCTGGTTTCAGGAACGATATATCCTGTATAAGACTTGATCAAAACGTTTGGTTCCAAGAAAGATACATCCTGTATAAGACATGATAGAATGGATCAGATGAGATGGATTGATAGAATTGATAAGATTGATTGGATAAAGAACTGACATTTTGTTAATATCCTGTTGCAGGAAGATTCAAATATGCTGATGTTGGTACATTTGAGGGAGTAGCATAAGATTTGCGTTGGGTCAACAACATTTGGAGAGAGACCAGTCATCGATCTGATTGTGTATACACCTATTATAATGCATTGATGATTCCTGCAATAGATGTGGCCTTGGATAAGATGAGCTTTTGCGATCCTATGCAAGAATGAAATGCAAATGAAATACAATTGCGATCGGACCAGTCACTGGGTTATTGTGTTTTGTCATCATTGAGCTTTTAAAAATGTGGGAAGTATGTGCAAACACTGATGGTATAATTGGACCATGATGACCTGAGCACTACTTTCCTAGATTTTCATATTGCAAGTTAGCACAAGCATCAAGGTATATTTAAACCAAGATGACCTACGTATTGTTTGCGTAAAATAGATAGTATTAACCATTTCTATATTGAAATTGGAAATGTCTTCGATGATACTCCAATGACCATGTCCTGAGACAAATTTGCACATATGAATGATTAATTTACAGACAACAAACAAGAAAAATACCATGTTTTGTCCTTGTTCCTCTAGTCAAAGATATCCTGGAGTCACTCAGAAATCATGATAGCAAAAATCAAGACATAAAAGTTGAACGAAAGTGTTAAAACCATTATCCAAAAGATATCATCCATTGATATGTGTGTGTCGTTCTTAGACTAACGTGTGATAGTGTGATGGTTGATAATTTGATCTTGCGTTCAACGTTGGATGTGTCTCAGTTTCACTTGATGAGAGTTGGCTAATTGTTGTTCTACCTGTTTGATGAAGCTTAAAATGATCAAAAAATTTGCCCCCGGGCAGGTGCAAGATTTTGCCCCAAGCCTAGAAAAAAAGTTATTATGATATACCCAATGATCCAAACCATGGTGAGAAATCAACTGCAATGCTTGTGTACGTACAAAGTCTCATGCGTGGATATGAACAACATTGATGGAAATGAATGCAAGCAGAAGGATGCATGAACTAATAGATGAAAGAGCTAGCTAACAGATAACGCTTGTTGCCAGGTTTTCACCATCTATTATTATTGCACTTTTTCTCATATTTGATTTTTTTTTTTCTGTTTTCACTATTTTTGTATTTTTCTGATTTTCTACTGTTTTGGGATTTTATGCTTTTTCACTATTTTTTTTTTTTTGCTTTTTTCAAACATAAAACTTCTTCAAATGCATGCTATTGATGGGTTCCTCGTGCGAATCCCCGTCCTGTGTTGATAGCTGATAGGTTCTTGACCCAAATGTTGACGTGACCACAAATGGACCCAACTAGTTTGGTTCAAACTTCCCTTTCTTTTCTCGAGCTGCTTGGTTGTGTGGATTTTCCTTTAGTACTAGTTCTCCAACTTGAAAGGCTCTTGGTTTGACCTTGTAATTATAACTTTGACACATTCTTTGCCGTTACACCTTCAAATGATCAAAGGCATTTTCTCATCGTTCATGGATCAATTCTAGCTCTTGTAGTCTGGATACCCTTTGTTCTTCATCTGGGATAAGGCCTTTTAATGATACTCGTAGAGAAGGTGTCTCTACTTCTATTGCCAATATTGCTTCTAATCCATAGACAAGAGAGAAAGGTGTGGTACCTGTTGGTGTGTGGATACTGGTATGGTAGGCCCATAGAACAGGGTTCAATTGAATATGCCAATCTCTAACAGCATCATTCACTGTCTTTTTGAGGATTTTCAAAATAGTTTTGCTTGATGCTTATGCTTTCCCATTCCCTTGTGGATAGTAGAGTGTGGATAATATGTGTTGGATCTTGAATTTCTCACATAGCTCTTGTACATACTGATTCTTGAACGGTGACCCATTATCAGTGATAATGGTCATGGGTATGCCATAGCGACATATGATGTAGTTCAAGATAAATGCAACAATTTGTTTTCCTGTGATATTTATGAGAGGTACTGCCTCAATCCATTTTGTGAAATATTTTGTAGCTACAAGAATGAATTTGTGACCATTGGATGAAAAAGGATTTATATTTCCTACTAGATCTGAATTTATGAGAGGTACTGCCAAGAGGTTGCCAAAGCATGAATTTCTTGTGTTGGTGCATGAATTAAATTTCTATGGATCTGACATGGTTTGCATGTTTTAGCTATCTGAAAGGAATCGTGTTCCATAGTTGGCCAATAATAACCCAAGCATATGAGTTTCTTTGAAAGGGTAAGACCACTTGAATGAGTGCCACAAATGTCGTTATGGACTTCATTTAAGGCCTTCTTAGATACTTCTTGCTCGAGACATCTTAAAAGAGTATCGTCCAGACCTTGTTTAAAAATGGTATCCGCGACAAGAGTATAATGGGAGGATTGTCGAATAAAGTTTCTCTTTTGGTCCTTTGACAAGTCATGAGGGAGTATATTATCTTTCAGGTATGTACAAGTTTGGCCATAGCAGGAGGAATCATGCCCAACTAGGTGACAAATAATTTGGGAATCGGGACAATTATGTGCAGGGTAAAACAACTCTTCCACCAGGAATTCGTAATGCTTTTGATTTTCCTGTGTCTGAAGTAGAGAAGCAAGTGTTGCCATGGCATCTATTGCTTTGTTGTCATTCCTTAGAATTTGCTCAAAAGTTATTTTGACAAAGTATTTCTTGACATCATCAACCATCTTCTTATAAGCCATTAGCTTTTCATCCTTTGTTTGATAATCGTCATTGATTTGATTGATGACGAGTTGAGAGTCTCCAAAAACCTGTAATTGTGTGATGTTCCACTCAATGGCCATCTTTATTCCCGTGACCAAAGCTTCATATTCTGTTGTGTTATTGGTACATGGAAAGCTTAATTTGCACACCTTTGGAATTGTATGACCTTGCGGTGTAATGAATAGAATGTTTGCTCCTGATCCATGTTGGGTATATGAACCATCAAAGTACAATTGCCATGTCTTTGTGGTGACCGTTAGGATATCAGCATCAAGAAATTCAATGTGTAAAGGACGATCATCTTGAAGTGGTGCCTCTACTAGTTGGTCGTTAATGACTTTCCCCTTGATAGATTTTATGTCCATATACTCAATATCAAACTCGCTTAGGATCATGATCCATTTTGCTAATCTTCTTGTTAATGTTGCCTTGTTGAGCAAATACTTCAATGGATCAATTTTAGCAATCAACTTGATGGAGTGAGATAGTAGATAGTGACCCAATTTTTGAGAAGCAAACACTACCACCAAACATGCTTTTCCTGTTGGTGAATAGTTAAGCTCGTATCCCACTAATGTTTTGTTCATGTAGTAGATAGCTTGTTCTTTTTTGTCATTATCCTGTTGTGCGAGCAAAACTCCTAATGATACTTTTGTGATTGATACATATAGTAACAACGACTTTCCTTGAATTGGTGACATTAAGACCAGTGGTTGCATGAGATATTCCTGTGTCTTGTTGAATGCTTCTTCACATTGATTATCCCATTTGAAATTAACATTCTTGTGCAACAGATGAGTAATGGTTGACATTTATCTGCTAGTTGAGCAACAAATCTTCTAATTGACTGTAGTCTTCCTTGAAGTGACCCGAGTTGACTGATATTCCTCAGAGATGCCATTTCCATGTTTGCTTTGACCTTGGCTGGATCGACTTTGATACCCCTAGCTGAAACAATGTATCCCAATACCTTACCTGAAGTAACACCAAAGGCACATTTCTTTGGATTGATCCTTAGCTTGTATTGTTCAAACCGATCAAAGAGCTTTTCCAGTATTCCTATATGTTCCTCTCCGTTGTATGAATTTGCCAATATGTCATCCACATAGTCTTCCATGAATGTATGCATCATATCATGTAATATATTTATCATGGCTCTCTGATATGTAGCACCTGTGTTCTTTATTCCAAATGGCATGACGTTCCAGCAGAAAGTACCCCATGGACACGTGAAAGCTATCTTTTCTTGATCTTCTAGAGCTATTTTAATCTGATTATATCCTGAGAAACCGTCAATTAGAGAAAAACATGGAATGTCCCATGGTTAAATCCATAATGATGTCAATATCAGGTAAAGGAAAGTCATCTTTTGGATATGCATTATTGAGATCTCTGAAGTCTGTGCATACTCTGATACTTTTATCCAATTTGGAAACAAGAACTATGTTTGATACCCATTGAGGATATTCTACAGGTCTGATGAATCCTACATCCAGTAATTTCTTTAGTTCTGCTTTGACAAGAAGAGCGACATGAGGATGCATCCTCCTTAATTTTTGTTTAATTGGTTTGGATCCTAGAATGACATTTAAGTGATGCATAATAAGATATGGATCCAACCCTAGCATGTTTGCATATGACTAGGCGAAATTGATTTGCCGTCATTTGAAGAATTTCATTTATTGTTGCATTTCTTGTTCCAATAGAGAAGTTGCTGGATGTAGAATCTTTGGTTTCTTTGTTGTCCCAATGTTAACTACCTCTATTGGTTCAATCAATATTGATGACCTTTCTTGATAGTATTCAGGTAAGGTGTCAAATCTCCCATCTTTCGGCACCTCGAGGAGGTTTTCACCATTAGATGCGTCTTTTCTTTTTACTTTTCTTGGGTCTAATGTTGCCAATAAATGGTTTTTAGCATTAGACCTGATATTGTTTTCTTTATTTTCACTTTTGCGACTGAGAGATTTGGCACCCACTTGATTGGAAGATGCATTGTTGAAATCCCCGGTGAAAGTTATTGTGGGTTCGATTGCATTAAGATATAAGGATATGGCATGGTCATTAGGAAAGGTATAAATGGTAGTATGTCTTTCATTTTCCCAGTCAATAAATTTAGGATGGATTAGGGGTAAGGGTTCCTCAAGTTGAGATGCTTCAAAGGTATTAAGGGTCATGATAGAGATGTCAAAATTTTTGATATGTATTTCAATGTCTAGAACGATACTCTCGCAAGTAGCTCTTGATCGTCCTCAATTAAGTTCAAGTCAACCGAATGTGATTCTAATTCAAATGGGCTAGTTCCTAACGTTTGCCTCGCATACGCATGAACTACATCAACACAAACATATTCTTCAAATCAAATTTCTTCAGCTGATTGTTCAGAATGATAGGAATCCCATTCCCATTCATTAGAATCTGTCTCAATTGTAGCTTGCAATCTGCAGATTTGTTCATATAGCGTTTGATTTGTTTATTTTGTTTTTCTTGCTACATCTTTTCTTCTCTTATATTCAGCTTCCTCTGGGTTGATATTGAATTTTGTCAACCTTGCTATCAACTCTCCTTGATTTGTACCAACTTCTTGTTTGTTTTGATTAGGAGTTAACTCTATTTTGGAGGTGCCTTTAGTTTGTATTTCCTGTTGATTAGAGGCTTTCTTCTTTTGCCATTTCATGTTTGTTTGTTCTTTTTGTTTGGCAGATGTTTCTTCCCTTTCAATTGCAAGTTGTTCTTGTTTGTTATCATGTTCATCTTGTTGTTGGCTAGAAGATGTGTCCTCTTATAGAGTAACTTGACCATACCCTAAGCCTAATTTGTCTGTATCCTGTTGAGTATGAGGTTGTATAGGTTATGAGATACCTTCTTTTCTTTTTCCTACAGGACCCGTTCCAATGTATCCCATTTTCTGAAGGATGTTAAATCCTTTTCCATATTTTTTTGTAGGTATTTTAACATTATTGATCTTTTGTCGGACTTATTAATCCTTACATAGCCATTGTAGCACATCTTTGTCTTTTGTTTCCTCTGATAAGGTCCCAACACTAACAAATGCTCCATAAAATATTGGAAGATGTTTCACAGTTGGTTGTTGTTTGTAGTTTGATGGTTTTCCATAGGATTTAGGAGAAAGTGATAACTGTGACAATGAATATTCTTTGTTCCCTCTATCTCTTAGTTGCATTTTGTTTTTCCATACTTGACAAAATTGAGGCAAATGATTTTTCCTTGGATTGTGTGTTTGAAGAAAATGCCTCCCTACTATCAGGAACAATGACCTCTTGAGCCAGTTTTAGATTACTATAGTATTGGAATGGATTTGAATTTGCTGAGATCGTGATTTCCTACCCATTGTATGGAAATTTTAGGCATTGATGATATGTTGATGGAATAGATTGTATGTCGTGTATCCATGGTCTTCCCAAAAGTATGTTGTATGATAAATCCGAGTCTAGAACTTGGCATACTCTGTCAATTTGCAAAGGTCCCACTCTGATGGGTAATACCACAATTCCTTTGGAGGAATGCTCTTCTTCATCACATGCTTTGATTGTGATATTTTTCCAAGGATCAACTACATCTTCTGAATAACCTAGAGCATGAACAAGACTTAATGAGCAAATATTTAGGCTAGCTCCCCCATCTATTAGGACACGTTTAACGCACGTCTTATGAATGAGGACTTCAATATGCAAGGGAGCGTTATGGGGATGTTGCAAGGACATGTCATCTTCTTCTGTGAATGATAAGTAGTGAGGGGTTGCGAGGTGTCCCACCATGATTTAGAATTGATCTATATCAAGATCTTTGGACACGATTGTATCTAATAGTGCTCTTTCAAGAATTTCTTTGTGTGCAGGTGAAAGCCTTAAAAGTTCTAAGATGGATATTTGCGTGGGAGTTTTCTGTAGTTGATCCACTAGACTATATTGTTTTGAAGTGGATGACGTGTTAGTTGTAGGACCCGACAAAACAACTCTTGCTTTGCTTCTTGTGATAACATGAGCAGGTTCTTGATGTTGTTTCTCTTTAACCACAATCACATTTACCACATTGTCATATGCATGAGCATATTTTACCTTTGCTTTACCTTTACTGTTATGCAATGCTGATGATTCACCCTTCTCATAGTTAGGAAGTGGAGTTTTGAGAGTTGTGTGAGATTCGTTTGTTGTATGTCCATCCACAGTTATCACTCCATTATCAATCAGAACTTGAATGACATGTTTTAACTGTTGACAATCATTTGTTTGGTGTCCTTTGTTTTGATAGAAATCACAATAATGGTTGTCGTTCCACCAAGAGGGTTTCGCTTGAGGTTCAAAGTTTCTTCCTTCTAGCAAAGTAATCAACTTGTTTGCGAGAAGCGTCTTTAATGCTGACCCAAGTGGTTCACCAATGTTTGTAAATTTCCTTCGAAAGAAATTGTTGAAAGTTGATTTTTGGTGATTGTTGTTTTGTTGAGCCGCTGCTAAGTGATTGGATAAATTGAAAACTAGTTGCTTTGGTTTTAGATTGTTGTTATCCATTATCTCATCGTTGACGATATTTCTATTTCTCTTCCAAAATTTGGGCTTATCATTATTGTTGTTACTAGTGTTGTTGTTAGGAGGATTAACTCGTTCTTTGTAGAGCTTCAACTCACCCTTCTTTACCATAGCTTCCTCCATTTTGATTCCATTATCAATCATCTTTTTAAAATTTTGATGAAATTGCATTTTTAGATGATAGCTCATTTGTCCATTTAGATTTTTGATGAATATGTCTATTTTCTCGTATTTTGGAACCGTACGAGGATATCGTGAAGCTAACTGTCTCCATCTCTGTAGAAACGTCATGGAAGGTTTTCTACTCTTTTGTTTACTATTACATAGGTCTAGCATTTTGACCTCATGTTGTATGTTGTAAGAGTATTGTGAAATAAACTTATCCACCAATTCTGCAAATGATCTAATTTCGGGTGGAACTTTGGAGAACCATTCCATAGCTAGTCCACTTAAGCTCTTTGGAAATAATCTCATCAGGTATGTATCCTCATGTGCAAACTCCATACTCATCGTGCAAAATTATCGTATATGATCTTGGGGATCAATGCTTCCATTATATTTATCATATCTAGGAGCTTCACAACCTGTAGGAAATGGTATCATGTTTAGATTTATGTGGAATGGGTAAGGACAAATTTCTTGAAGAAAATATCTTCTAACAGTTCCTCTCTGCATATCTTGAATATGTGTTTGCAGTGTTTGTATTTGTTGCGTAAGAGCTATGAGCAGATTATCAACAGGATTTATTCTTGTATAATCATGAGTTTGTGTTCTAGTATGATCTTGATCTCTTCTCATACCATCCTGACTCTTTCTTGTGTCCTTGTTAGATTTGGCATTATTGAGAATTTCTACATCATCCTTTCTAGGAACGAAAGTTTCCTCATTAGTTCTTGTGTTATCAAGAATTGATATGTCATCCTTTTTGTGACCAAAAATCTCTTCATGTCATTCATTATCATGGAAAGGGTCACTTCTCTTTTGTCCTAAATTGCTCACATCAAAATCTTGGGGGAGTGTAGCACCAGATTTTGCTAACATTAGGAAGTATTTTTTCTTTTTCTCCCTCCAATATTTTCTCCATAAACTTATCGAATTTAGGATCTTGTTTGATTTCTCTGATATGTTGATCTTTTATGTCCTCTTATTGTATTTTCACTTTGGTATGCCATGTTCCTATGATCTTTAGTCATTTCAAATGTTTTTATTTTCATTTCCGCGATCTTACGTCTCTACGCTCTAGTTAAAACGAGCATACAGGTGTGTTGAATATTGTGCAAGGATTCAATTGTCTAAGACGTGTTGTGATAGGTGACCGATTATCAATATAGATATGATAGAGTGATATGACACAAAAAGATAATTCAAGTATTTGTAAGTTTGTAAGTTTTTTGATCTTCAATTGGAGTGCAATGACGATGATTTTGATAAGACCAAGTCCAATAGGAACGATATATCCTATGATATGGGATGAGGTTATCCTGATCAAATGTTGTAGTTTCATGATAGAGGATGATAGATCCTGATGAGAAACTATGTTTTGAGTGATTAGTTTATCAAAGAAGATGATGATGCAGAGATTTTAGATCTTGAACTTGTTGAAGATGAATACTTAAAAATCTTGAGGTGTCTAGTTCTAGAATCCATTTTGACAAAAGATTACTTAACCGAGCAAACCAAGAAGACAACCTAAGCACAAAATGATAGATATCAGGTGTATACGCTCACTATAAGTTGATCAAGCAAACATGACAGATCTAGAAAAGACATGCAATAAGACAACTCTGGACTAATAGAGACAAAACCTCGTATGACAGATTAAGGACTCCCAAATGACAATTTAGACAGTTCCATATGACAAACTAGGAATCTCGTACGACAATTTAGAGACAACCATATGATAACTGATAACAAAGAACTTCTATTGATACGACTCATATGAAAATTTATACAGAACATAACAATGAACTATATTTCTCGTACGAGAAACTAGGAAACTAGTATGACTTATGACAGAGAAGAGACAAATTTTTTACTTTGACATATTTTTGACCAACAATGTTTGATGTTTTGATTATGTTTTCCAGTTTTATATGTTTCAGTTTCAGTGCCAAAGATGAAAACACAATAAACATGCGATATGATAAGTGACCTCAAGCACAACATGCTAAATCCTAAGGAAGTTGGCTGAGAGAGAAAACCTTTGCTTGCAAACTCAGGTACACACCCAATAGCTAATCAGAATACGGTCGCTAAGTCTCACACAATGGATTCTCAACATCGTATTATCCGACTCCAAAGGCTAATGGGGGCACGATATGGCAAGTGTCTTGGGAGAGTTACTATCTCTATTGCACAAAGATTATCCCTCTTTCAGAGGTGAACTAGGTAGCTTCTATCTTAGGGTTTGTAGTAAGGATTTTCGTTTGGAATAACCCCTTGTAGTTGTGCAAGCGTGATTGAGGGCTATAGCCCAACAAGGTACTGAAACAAGAAGTAGTCACACAAGTGTGATTGAGACCGCAAGGCCCTACTAAATGTCTGATATGAGAGATCTCAAAAGAGAAAACTCAAATAATCCCATCCTCAGAGACTTTAATCCTGAGAGGCCTATTTTTTAGAGTGAGTCAAAAAGCTTAGGTCTAGCTATGCTCACTTGGGTCATTCTCACTGGGTTATTACTCTTTCCCATTATGACAGGATCGCTAAAGGTATTCAAATCTCAAACATAGAAGCGCTTTGAGGGTCAAGATTTCTGATTGTCCATATGGACAAGAGCATACTCTCCTACCTTTTAGATGACAAGATTGTTCATTTACCAATAGCAAATTAAGTGTGCCTATAAAACTTTAAGAAGACACAAAGTTTGGTTGAGTTTCTTTAGGCAACCTACAAAACCAATACATTAGTAATCATGTTGTTTTGAGTAATTGATTCTTTGGCCTGTGTAATCTTGGATAAATGTTCTACAAAAAACTAGTTAGGTTGCTAGAAAACTCAGAATCAGACTAGGGTTAGCATTAGTAATAGCCAAATTTAAGCATAAAAATCCTAAAATGAACTCTGTTTATGAAAAGATAGAAACAAAAAATCGTATGAGTTTCCTCACATAACAATACGAGTATTCTCACATACCCATACAAGTTCACAAAGAAACTCGTATGGTACTAAAAAAGGTACTTGTATGATATTCTAAAGGCAGTGCAGCTAGAGATCCGTGGGATTGAAGATTTGCAGATGCAAGAGGCCAAGAAATTAGATTTTTGAGCTCCATAGTGGGCGCTAAAATGTCGTGAGTGTGAAGTAGGGTACCTGCAACTGCAACACAAACACTCAATAGATCATTATAAGCATGGTTAGCAAATTGAAATCAAATGAAAGATAAACCATGGCAAAGCAACCTATCACCTCCTAAGAGATGCGAGTGTGGATTTGCTCTTAGATCTAGATGAGCAATCTAGTGACTTGACTACACCAAGATGAAGGATTTAAAATGATATGATGTGCAAGCTAGATGAATGCATGATTAAGCTAGATTGATCCAAGAAGCTAATTATGCTAATAATATGCATGATTATGCTAAATGATAAATGCAATTAAGTTATATGAGAGATTGATTAGGCTATATGATTAAACAATTATACTAGAAGATGATCAAATTAAGCTAGATCTAAGATGCAATTGCCTATAATAACAATGCTTAAATTATATGCAAGAATGGATATGCCTATAATAACAATGTTTAAGATGGGATGAGATGGGATCCTTTGTGCTCCAAAATGGGGGATATTTATAGGATTTCCAAGGGCAGGGGTGAGGTGGTAGGAATCAACGGTCAAGATTGAGTCTGAAGATATCAAGGGTCAAATTGGAGAAGGTTGGAGAAGAGGTTGGAGGGAGGGACACTTGTCATCTCTGTGGTGACAAGTGTCAAGGAATCTTGCTCACAAGAGGGCAAGTGTCCAAGGGAGGAGACATGTGGCATCAATGCCACGTGTCTCAAGGGGAGAATATCCAACCCATAGGAGGCTAGGATAAGGAGGTTAGGATTTGCAAGAGGATAGGGTTAGTTAAACCTAGGATTAGGTGGAATGGGTTAGGTTAGGGGGTGGTTAAGTTAGGTGGTTAGAAGTTAGGAGGCATGTGGGAAATTTGAATTTAAAAATTCAAATAGTAGGAAAAGGCTAATTAACTTTCAACAACTCATAAATTGATTTGTTTTAATTAATTGGGGGATTAGAATAAATGAATTAAATGGGGGAGGAATAATTAATTCAAATTAATTAATCAAAGGGGGCTCTTGAAATGAACTTATTAAATAAATTCTTAGATTTATTAATAAGTAGATGGATGGGGAATTCAATCAAATCACTTGTGAATTCAATTAATTTGGTAAGGGGGATTAATTAAATATTTGTTTATTTAATTAATTATTTTTAGACCATTTTTAGGTGTATATAATGATGTCGATAATAATGTTGACAGTACTAATGATTTTGATGACATGTATGAGGTTGTCAAGATTAATCATGAGTTATCTTCAAGGTTTTCAAAAGTTCTAACTTTAGCTCCTAGTGACACACACATTGATTCATCATTAGTGATGAGAGCCAATTATGTTCCATTTCATGTCATATTTTACCCTTTTCATATGCCTTCATATCCATTTCCATACCATTTTATGTTGCATATGGTTTAATATATATAAGTAATATTTAATTTAGTTTTGAGATAAAATATGTGAATAAATAAACATTAGATTGTATTTAAGCAACATGTTTATTGTAGAATGCAAACTTCCTATCACTCAACTATTTCTTACATTATTGCAACACGGACTCTTACCACATCAGCTCAATGCAATGACCACATCTACCAAAATGTCCTCAAAGTTACAACAGAACTATCTCACATGAATGCACACATTAGCATTCAAATGGATATTTTGACATTCGACATGATTAGAGGATGAATCTTGCTCCCGCTGCTTCTACCACTTCAACACATGAATTTGTCTGCTAACTATCTCACCATTTCCACATCAAAATAAGCTTTTAGTTTCTAAATTTAATCGAGGAACCTATGATTCACTTGCTGGTTGTTGAGGAGAATAACACACAATAAGTATGTAGAAAACAAAAAATCCTGTCATTTTCCATTTTTCAGTTGTTGTTGTAACATAAATGCTTTTAATTTGTGGACAATAATAAAGGTTTTACATGAGCCACTAAATTAGATAATTTTTTAGTTGTAGGCCAAAACCAACACTCTATTCTTGTACGCAATTGTTATAGATTGCATATATATATACGTAACATAATATAAGATACATGGGGAGCATATTTATGTATACATATTTTTGTCTTTGAAACTCTATAATATTTTTTGACAAATAAAAGAGTGTTTGCATGATCAACGTAGCATAAGAAAGCCCTTTCATTTCATCACTTGATAGACTAAGGAGGTAGGGCCCACTTCTTGGGATGTTTGGTGATTTCTATTAGTTTAGTAGTTTGTTTATTTTTGCTTTGATTGATATTATTTATGAGTGTGATTATTGGTTACTTAAATTTCATAAGTTCTTGTCACAAGCATGATCTTAGTAAAGTTACAATATCATTTTCAATGAAATTCTTTCACGTTGAATTTTCATCCCCACTCATCTCACTACCTATAGCCCTTGTGCAGATAGCCACGACACTTTTCATAAGCTTATGAGTCCTTAATTGACATTTAGACCAAGTGGAACCTAGTTTTTCCTTTACACCAGTTTTGTCCCATCAATTAGAGCATGGTCCTTGTTTGGCACTGGTGATAGCTCCATGTACCATGTGATAGTTGTGGCTCCTCTAGCATCTTGTCCACCATTTCTAGATTATGTTGAGCAAGTTTTTAGAGGAAAATGATTTGCTATACTAGCTTCATTCGTGCAATAGATTATTTTGTGTGTTTGCTTGCATGTAATGTGTTCCTTGTGATGTGATGTTTGGCATGTCTTTATGTTTTGTTAAGCTCTCTATTTGGATGACCCTTGTTTCTCCATTGGTGCAAGGCAAAGAATGGATTGACCATGTTATAATATTCCTCTATTTGTATCTCACTTCTTCTATATGTTGTATACATGTTTTGTCGTAAATGTGCTCTCGTGCTTAGGTGTTGTCTACTTGGGGATAATGCAAAGCATTGAGATCTCTTTTTGGTCTCTTCCATTTTGACCCAAAAATACTTGTGTATTCATCTTACGTGCTCATCTTCCATTGTTCTCATAGTTCCACTTGGGGTATGACGTCAATTAAATACAATCATACTTGATAGACATTATTTATTCGATACACATACCAACCCTAGATAGTGTATCCCTTGTGCGCTCTTTTGTATCTTGTGACCATCACCTTTGATTTTCCTACATTTGGGGGAATTTAGTTGTTATGAAATGCTTGTCTTTTAGATGCATGTATGGTAACTTGGTGTACACAATTGCTTTAATGTGGGGGCATACACTCCGCTATATGTTACACTTTGTGCAAATGCCATGAGGTTTAGTTTGTACACTTTGATTATGCATGTTGTGGCACCCATTTTGTAGTTAATTTTTGTTCGAATTACTTTGAAAATCAATGCTTTATTTTGTAATATTAAAGTGCTTGGTGCATATTGTAGCACTCATTTTACAGGCAAGTTTTGTCAACTTATTTAGTAAACTGATGTTTTGCTTTGCAATTTATCTTTTTGCTAACATGACTCATAGCAAGTGGATCCTTACTAGACAAAGAATTCATGTCTCTTTTATTTATCTCTTCTCAAAAGGATTGTAGTAAGCTGCTCCTTACTATATCTATAAGCCATATGTCTTATTTCTTGCATGCTCCATGTGTTGATCATTTTACTCCTTTTATCTTGATGTTTTAGATTGATGAGACCTTGATTCCCTATGGGATTGGTGTTTCTTGTCTCTTTAATGTCTTGACGAAGGTTTTTAGATGTTATTCTTGTGTGCGGGAAAAGCAGGTCAATGAAACTTAAAATGTGAAAAATATGTTCAAAGGGACTTGTCCACACACCCACAGGACTTCTTGGTGCAAGTTATAGAGTCATGAGGAATGACTCAACTTTCCAAGGTAGGTTCCATGGTTCTCTATCTCACAAGGTCCCTCAAGCCAATGCCTTTTCTCTTAGATCACTGAGCAAAGTGACTTAGGGATGACAGATGCAAGAATGAGAGATGCTTTAGATTAATTTTAATATGAAAATGCATCCTATCTATGCATGATTTTACAAATGAAGTAATATAGATTATAAGATGACAAGGTTAGTAGCAATACTATCCTAACATGATATACTAGTTAATGATTTAAGCTAATGGTAAAGGAAATACTCTAAAATGCTTACTAGATTAATTCCTGTTACAAAGAGAAGCTAGATGTATTGATAAATTTGAGCATAAATGAGATATTAAAAGCTTGGATGGATCCTTAAAATGGAGGAATGAGAGCTCTATTTATAGTGAAAATAGGGCAATGGATGGTCAAGATTGGAGGAGTTAATCAAGGGTCAGGATTGAAAGTTATCAATCCATGTTTACAATTTTCACCAATGAAATGGTGACAATTGTCAACATAAGACTGTTTGAGAGGAGAGGTAAGAAGCATTAAATGATCGAGAAGACCTCATGGTTACCTTAGAAGGTAAGGGTTAAGGTTAGGTTAGGGTTATCCATTGGATAAAGCTTTTACCCAAAGGATAAACTCTTGTGCAAAGGTTAAAGGGATAACCATGGGCAAAGCAATAAATGCTTGATGTGACCCCTGGGTTAGATGAGGGTTAAGTTAGGCAAAAAGTCTCTAACCATGCCACTAAGGGTTAGTTAACCATTAATGGTTTGAAGACTTTAGGGACAAATTTATAAGAGTCCTTCCAAATTTGGGGGTATTCAACAAGTTAGCTTGTTGAAGGCATAAAGGCTTTAATGCCTTTTGAAGACTTTACTCCAAATTTGAGAAGTGACCTCCTCAAATTTAAGGAAAGGGGATAATTGATGGGTTTGGGTTAATTGATTAGGATGGATTCTAGAAGAATTTAGGAAGGTGATTAGGATGCAAGTGGGAGATGTAGAAAAATGCAAGTGGATGAGGAATAATAAGATTAATTAAAATAAATTGCTTTATTTCAATTTGGTTGCAAGTTGGGAAATTAAATAAATTAGATTTATTTAATTGGGGTAAACTATTTAATTAAATGTAAATTTAATTAAAAAGTAGTGAGAAGGGATTTAATTAAAGAAAATGATTTATTCAATTAAATGACATAAAGGGCTTAAGTGAATTTAACTAAATAAATTGAATAATTTATTTAATTAAATAGAAGAATGTGGGTGATTTAATTAAATTAAATTTAACTAAATAGAGGAATGATAATAAAATGAACATTGAATATTCATTTGGGGATATGGTCATTTTTATACGTCTACATTTTGCCCCTCTTTGAAGTGACGTGTGTGCACATGTTGATTCAAAGAAAATGGTGTGTCGTCATGATTTGGTTATGATCAGTGTGATGTCGTGTTTGAGATGTTCATGTCATGCCCCAGATTTGATAAACGATGCCCCAGATTTGATAAATGACGATGATAATGCCCCCCTGGGAGATGAATCAAAAATTTGAAAATTTGATTGCATTTTAAATTTTTGTCTATGTTGAATGTGATAAATTTACGTGTTCGTCCACGCAACCCTAATTTTCATTTACCCTATAAAAAAGGTAAAAAGTGATTATTTTGTCTCATTTGTGCTTGTTGACTTTGGAGAAAGTGACACTTGGAGAGAAAGTCAAGATGTTGGTTCCCTTTGCTTCTCATCAATTCGAATGTGTTCGGAGGTATCGGAGGCCCGCCACGTATGGACCACCGATAAGTCATCCTTTTTGACCCCTTTTTTATTTTTGTTTTGTCATTTTTTATCATGTTTTTGAATTTTTCCACGCAAATTTAACGGTTTAGCGCCTCGGGGTCAAACCGTAGCGCATACGATAGGTTAGGTAGCACGTAGAGTTTAACGAAGTAGGGTAGCATCCGAGTAGATTAGGATAGTGCAGCGGTCGATTAGAATAGCGCATAAAGATAGGTTAGTGCGTCGGGGGCACAGGGTAGCGCATAGGAAAAAATGGGTAGCGCGTAGGGTTAGACAGGGTTCGCAGGGGTATGTAGGATAGCGCGTAGGTATACCCTAGCGCATAGGGTTAGGTTTGTAGCGCATGGCTAGGATAAGATAGCGCATAGGGGTTTGTAGCGCTTAGGGTAGTTTAGGTGACGCATAAATAGGATAGGGTAGCGCATAGGGTGAATGGTGTAGCGCGTTGAGAGGACAGGGTAGCGCATAACCAACAGTTTAGCACGTAGCTAAGATTGTTTAGCGCATGAGGGAAAAATTTGGGTAAAGTAGGATTTTGGATGAAGAAAGATAGGTAAGTTTTTGCCAGTTTTGTCGGGATGGGTGTGAATTGTCAGTCTGCGTGTCTGCTGTCATTGTTTTGATAAGTTGTCCAATATGAGTTTTGATATAACTTGATTTGATTTGCATTGTTTCAAGTTGATTGTGATCGGATGTTGATATGATGTAGTTTTTTATATGGATGTTTTGATATGAACTTGATTTGATTTGCATTGTTTCAAGTTGATATATATGTGGAACTTGAGTTGTTTTACAAGCTGATATGGTTGTGGAACTTGAGTTGTTTTACAAGCTGATATGAATGTGAAACTTGAGTTGTTTTACAAGTTGATATGATTTGAAACTTGAGTTGTGTTACAAGTTGATGTAATTGTGGAACTTGAGTTGTTTTACAAGTTGATATGATTTGATATGAAAATTGATTGATATGATGTGGAACTTGATTAGATTTTCAAAGTTTCAAGTTGATATGAATTTGATTGTGATATGAATTGATTTGATGAGGAAACTGATATTGGACTTCGTTTGCTTTTTGACAGGAGCGCATTGGAGTGGTTCAATCACAAGAGTGATTTCCGAGACCGTGGTCATTGACACCATGATTGACACAGGCTAACAGGGATATCATTAAGAGGTGTGGCCTATCCTCTTTGTTAGAGATACCTCGGTTTATCATTAATCGGGGTTTGTTGATAGCGTTGGTCGAGAGGTGGCATAGCGACACCAATGCCTTCCATTTGGCAACAGGTGAGATCACAGTGACACCTAAGGATTGCTACCAGATTTTGTGGATTCCTGTGGTAGGTGCATTGTTACCTTATGAGTAGACAGAGGAGGGCGGGATAGAGGCACTTCACCGGATTCTTCAGAATGGTACAGTTTTTGGATATGAGATCCCCTGGCAGAAGTTCATAGATTTGGATTACGCTCCTCTACCATCAGTGTTGGTAGGGTTCATAGGTGGTTTCTTATGTCCTGACCGTAGGTTGAAGGGACTGGCAGTAGGATGGGGGTTGGTTCTGGAGGACATGGTGACACAGGGTCGCTGCTTTGCATGGGGGTCGGCTATGCTGGTCCACTTATATAGGGATTTGCATCAGGTGGTGTACTTGGGTTATAGTAGTTTATCAGCTGGAGTTACACTGCTACAAGTATGGGCGTGGGAGCATATTCCCGCAGCCAGGCCACTTGCGGACAGAGATAGGCCTGCTAGGTGTGCTTATGCATATAGATATCAAGGGATAGTTGTCCAGTGTAAGCTGGGAAAACTAGAGCAATGGAGAAGAGTGTTAGATGATATTGATACAGTCGTTTGGAGACCGTACATGGAGTGCAAGGTATGGGCAGAGGATGGGATGGAGATGTCGTACGTCTATATGTCCCAATTTTTGATAGGGCGGACGCCCTTTGTTATGGAGAGATTCTTGCATAGCCGGGTCTTGTGGCAGTATGGTCGTCAGTAGGGAGTTCCACAAGGAGCATGCTTGTATGCTCGACGGAGACATGATATACCAGATTGGGGGCCTACTATTGATAGCGTGACGACGGTTGAGGAGTTCTTTCACTTAGCCGGCCAGATATGGGACTACGCCTATGGGGTAGTGGACGCAGGGATGACAAAGGAGTTCGCCACACTATTTGCGGCACATGCAGTTGCCAGGATATCAGATCTAGCGGAGATGATTCCCGCTTTTGACGATGATGAGGATGATGAGCAGCCCAAGAGGCTAGGGAGACAGAGAGAGGATGGAGAGGAGCTGGATGTGGGAGGTGGGGATGATGGTGGTGATGGTAGAGGAGGTGGCCGAGACTGGTGAGGGGATAGAGGGAGGAGAGGAGATAGGGGTGGAGATTGGGGAGGAGAGGAGACATGGGTGGAGATGGTGGTGCTAGGGTGGAGATTGGGGAGGAGAGTTGTGCGAAGAGCTGTGGTGGATAGAGGGAGAGGAGGTTTGGCTATTAGAGTTATGGGAGAGGAGCGAGTGGGAGAGTTGATAGCAGCAGTAGGAGGGACTGACGAGTTTAGATGGTCGGCCCAGAGGAGGAGATCAGATGTGTTACCCCCACCAATACTGAGGACAGGGAGAGGCATAGGGGGTACCACTTCATAGGTACCCATCTAGATGCGGATTCTAACGCGCTGGGAGGATGCACAAATTAGGCCGCTGTAGTTATCACTGTAGCACCTGCAGACACAGCTATTGGTGCATCAGCGATAGATTACACAATTGACCACAGAGCGGAATATAGTTTTGGAGCGGTTGGGTCGATCTGAGGCTCAACCAAAGGCTTTGGAGAGAGCGGTGGCAGGTGGCTCGATGAGAGATACCCTGAGAGAGGTGGCTTTGAGAGCTAAGGAGGCAGAGTACTATCGGAGGCATTACAAGGATGCGGTGCTCAGGAAGCGTCGAGTGTCGAGTTTTACAGCTTCGCGATCCAGTCGATCTCGAGAGACTGGGTCGACGACAGAGAGCAGAGGCGTGACAGGGCCTCCTAGATAGGATCCACCTGGAGATCCAGGTGCTGGGACATCAGTTACAAGACCGTCACCCTCAGGAGACAGTCATACCTGAGAGACGTTGTCTCCATTGTATTTTGTTGTTTTTGGCACAGACATGACATATTTTGTACATTGATCATTTTTGATATATATATATATATATATATATATATATGACACCATTTTCTTTGATCCTCATGTGATGTGTTATGGATGATGCTTTCTATATGATTTTGATTATTCTATGATGATGATGCAATGTTTAGATGTATGTGCTTTGATATGTGATGAATATGATGTGTTAATGCATGATGTTATGAGATGTATCTTAAAAATGAGATGTATGATATGATATACTGTGAGATGTATCTTGAAAATGAGATGTATGATATTATATGTTGTGAGATGTATCTTGAAAATGAGATGTATGATATGATATGTTGTTTAATTGTAAAATGAGATGCAACTAATTGTAAAATGATATGCAACTAATTTGAGCATCCTCATTTTGCGTTTGTCATCTCTGTATAGCCACATGTTTTTGCTTTCTTTGTAGTTATCATCATTGAGCATTGATTTGTTGGGCTATGTTGAAAATTTATACAAGCATAACGATATAATTGAACCATCATGACCTAAGAAAAAATTACATGATTTTTTATTTTGCAAGTTAGCACAAGCGCCAAGGTATAATTGAACCAAGACGACCTGAGTGCAGATTGCGTATAAACAAACAAGATTAAACCATTTGTATGTGCAAAGTGGAATCACGTCTTCACTGATATGTCGTGAATCACGTCTCGAGACAAGGATTTGTACAGTACAAGTGATCACCTCATAGACATAAAACTAAAAAAAATATTGGAGACTATGACTTTCTCTAGCTTGATGCATTGTGGAGAAAATGTAGATGATCCAATAGTTCAAAAAGTTTAAGTGCAAAGTAGTCAAAACTTCATGCAAGATGCAAACATTTGATACTTCAGAAAATCATCCATCCTGTTTAGTGAATCCTCTAAGTGATCAATGTCTGGTTTTGTGATTGTTGATCTGTTTGTTGGATATGATGTTCTGAGTTTGCTACAAGTTTTGATGTCTTGAATTTGCTATAAGTTCTGATCAATGCCGCCCCTAGCTGAGTTTTCCTCTGGAATTTGTACAATGATTACCAAGCCATGGTGGGATATGATGAAATGATATTTGGATAAACCAGGATAGTGACTACGCTAAGTATGTCTTGGATAATGTGATAAAAATGTTGAGCGATGGCCGATAGTGCTGGACTGTGGATATACCGGTTTGGTAGTAAAGATAAACAGAGGAGCTGTCCTCTCACAACAGTGCCTGTTGCCAGGTTTTCACCAGTTGCTTTTATTGTACCTTTTTATTTTCTTTTTCTTGATTTTTGATATATATATTTTTTATTATTTTTTGATATTTTCGACTTTTCCGTGCATTAGACTGCTCAAGTGTAGTATTTCTTCAGATGAATATTGTTAGTTGGTTCGTCGAGCACATCTCCTTCTGAAGTTGTTAGCTGATAAGCACCTGATCCATAGGCTGATATGATAACATAGGGACCTAACCAGTTAGGTTCAAATTTCCCTTTCTTTTCCTGATCTTGCTGATTTCTAGGATTTTCCTTGAGTACTAAATCACCAATTAAAAAAATTATGGGAATGACCTTGTGGTTGTAGCTTCTGCACATGCGTTGTTGATATGCTTTGAGGTGAGTGTAGGCACGTTGGCGTCTTTCATCTAGAAGTTCTAGCTCTTGCAGTCGGTTGACTCGATACTCTTCATCTGGAATTAAGCCTTTCAAAGAGACTCTGAGAGATGGAATTTCTACCTCCAAGGGTAAAATGGTTTCTGATCCATACACCAATGAATATGGTGTAGCTCCCGTAGGTGTGCAGATGCTAGTTCTGTATGCCCAAAGTGCTAGATTGAGTTGTACATGCTAATCTTTGCCTGCATCATTCATTGTTTTCTTTAGGATTTTCAATATTGTCTTGTTGGATGCTTATGCCTAACCATTCCCCTATGAATAGAAAGGTGTAGAGAAACGATGTTGGATTTTGAATTTTTCACATAGTTCTCACACATCTTGGTTCTTAAAAGGTCGTCCATTATCTATGATGATGGAACTTAGAATGCCATATCTGCAGATCAGATAATTAAGGATAAAAGAGGTGATTTGTTTCCTAGTCACTGTAGTCATGGGGATCGCTTCAACCCACTTGGTAAAGTATTTTGTTGTAGTGATAATGAACTTGTGTCCATTTGAAGATGAAGGATGTATTTTGCCGACTAAGTCCAATCCCCACTGGCAAAAGGGCCAGGATGTTGTGAATGGCTGCAGTTCCTATGCTGGTGCATGTATAAGATTGCCATGGATCTGGCATTTAGGACACTTCTTTGCAAAATGATAAGAGTCTTTTTCCATTGTCAGCCAGTAATATCCCATTCTTAGAAGCTTTTTAGCAAGAGTAGGACCACTTGAATGTGTGCCATGGATACCTTCATGAAGCTCTTGTAAAGTGGAGTCAGATTCATTACGATAAAGGCAACGAAGGAGAGTACCATCTAGACCTCGACGATACAAAGTATCATCAGTGAGAGTATAACGAGCGGCTTGCCGGATAGAGTTGCATTTTTGGTTTCGGGATAGGTCAATGGGTAGGATATTGTTTTTAAGATAGTCGTATATCGGTCTGTATAACAGAGAGTCAGAACCAGTCAAGGCATAGATAACATGGGAATCAGAATGGTCATAGGCTGGGGAGAACAATTGCTCTACCAGAAACTCGTAACGATTCTGTTGTTCTAGAATCTGTAGTAGTGAAGCGATAGTAGCCATTGCATTGATTGCTCGGTTGTCTAACCTTGGTATTTGCTCAAAGGTGACATGTACAAAATATTGTTTAAAATCATCCACCATTCGCTTGCATGGTAGCAGCTTGTCGTCCTTCGTCTGATAGTCATTGTTGATTTGATTGATGATTAGTTGTAAATCTCCATAGACTTTTAATTATGTGATTCTCCATTCCATGGTCATTTTGATGCCTATAACCAATGCCTCATATTCAACAATGTTATTTGTGCATGGAAATATGAGCCTATATGATCTTGGTATGGTGTGCCCTTCAGGAGTGATGAACAGAATGCCAGCACCTGAGCCATGTTGAGTATATGATCCATCAAAGTATAGGGTCCATTGTTTGGTGGAAATAACAAGAACATCCCTGTCCAGAAATTCGATCTCCATTGGTTGTTTTCCAGGTAACGGTGCTTCAGCTAGTTGATCTGCAATTGCTTGTCCCTTGATAGCTTGTCGCTTTGTGTAGTGGATATCAAATTCACTGAGAATCATGACCCATTTAGCCAATCTGCTTGTAAGAGCTGCTTTGCTAAGTAAATATTTGAGAGGATCAATCTTTGCTACGAGCTTGATTGTATGCGCTAGCATGTAGTGTCTAAACTTTTGAGAAGTAAATACCACTGTTAGGCAAGCCTTCTCAATGAATGTATAGTTGAGTTCATATCCGTTCAATGTTGTTGATCTTCTTGTGCTAATAATGCCCCGAGTGATATATCTGTTGTTGAAATGTAGAGAATGAGTGGCTTCCCTGCTATTGGTGGTACTAGAACTGGTGGGTTCATTAGAGATTGCTTGATTTGATAGAATGATTCTACACATTTGGCTTCCCATCTGAATGGTACATTTTTATTTAGCAAATGATTGAACGGTAGACTTTTATCTGCTAGTTGAGCGATGAATTGCCCGATTGACTAGAGTTGTCCTTGTAGAGATCTGAGCTGGCTGATGTTCTTTGGTGGTGGCATCTCCATAATGACTTGTACCTTTGCTGGATCCACTTCAATACCCTTAGTTGAAACTATGTAGCCTAGTAACTTGCCTGATGTAACCTCGAAGACACACTTCTTAGGGTTGAGCCTGACTTGGAATTTCTCCAATCTGTCAAAAATCTTCTCTAAAATGCTTAGATGTTCTGCCCGGGTAAATAATTTAGCTAGTAAATCATCCACATAGTCCTCCATGAAGGTATGCATCATGTCATGAAAGATTGTTGTCATCGCTCGTTGATAAGTTGCTTCTGCATTCTTTAAGCCAAAAGGTATGACATTCCAATGGTACATTCCCCAAGGACATGTAAATGTTGTTCTATCTTGATCCTCTGGGGCTATCTTGATTTGATTATAGCCTGAAAAACCATCCATTAATGATAGCATTGCATGGCCTGTTATGAGGTCTACAATTATGTCGATACTGGGCAAAGGGAAGTCATCCTTTGGATAAGCTTTGTTGACATCTCTAAAATCAGTGCATATTCTGATACTGCCATCTGGTTTTGATACTAGTACGATGTTGGAAACCCATTCAGAATAGTCGATAGGTGGAATAAATTTGATGTCTAATAGTTTCTTCATCTTAGCTTTGACCATGAGTGCTACATGTGGATTCATCTTTCGCAGTTTTTGCTTGACTGGCTTAGCTCCTGGAGCAATGGACAAATGATGCATGATTAATTATGGATCAATCCTAAGCATATCTGTTTATGACCAAGTAAAGTTGTTTTGCTTTTCTTTAAAAAAATTGATAAAATCTGATCTTTCTGCCTCTATCAAAGATTCTGCAAGGTGTATATTTTTGGTTGCTTCTGTAGTACCAATGTTGATTGATTGAGTGGGCTCAATCAATATGGGTGATTGCTCGTGATAATACTCGGGAAGAGTGTCAAGCATCCCATCTTTAGGTGCCTTAAAAAGGTTTTCACCTTCAGATGTGTCATTTATTTTTACTTTTTCGTGATCTATTGCTGCCATTGACTAGTTTTCAGCAGTAGATCTTTGATGTTGTTCATTTTTGCGACTGAGAGACTTGGCACTCCCCTGATTGTAGATGTCGTTACTTTGTTTACTGGTAGAGTCTGTTTCTGGGTTAATGGTACACAAGTAATGGATAATGGATTTGTCATTTGGGAAAATTGGTATGTCATGATTTTTAGGTTCGTCCCAGTCTATGAGGTCAGGAAAGACAAGTGGTAAGGAGTCATTAGGTGGATCAAGTTCAGCTGCTATAAGTGTCAGGATGGAGGTATCATCATGGTTGGTCGGGGTGTTAAAGAAGTTAAGGATTTCGTCGAGGTCTTCGATGGTATCTGTATATGGTGAAAATTGATAACAATAATAACAATATTGAAAGGCTAAATAGATTCAACCACAAAACCCTAACCTAACAATCAACAAAGATCCACCATAACATATGAAGATTACCTAAGACAATGCAAATCACATGAAATCACAAAGATTATACCATCACATGTACAATAGGGTTTTGATCTCCATTCTTCCTATCTCCATTGATCTTGCTTGATATATTTGCTCTCAGATTTTATATGCACAAGAGCTCAACAAAGAACGGAATGTGGTTGCAAGTAGGATCGTAGTGTAGTCAATTGATCAAGTAGTTAGCTCATTAGTGTTTGATAATGAAGGAAGCATCTCCTTATATAGAAGACACTATATGAAATGGAGGGATAAGATTGAAAGGTGTAAAAGGAGGTCAGCTATGATTAGAGGGTAGGTAAAAGAAATAATAAAATAATGAGAGGTGTAGGTAGTGTATGAATTAAGAGATGAATAACATGTGTCATAGGTAGAAAAGGCTAATGAATTAATTAAATAAATAAAGATTTATTTAATTAATAGAAGAAGTGGGATCAATTAAATAAATAAGAATATTTATTTAATTTAGGAAAATGATAATTTAAATAAATAAATGTATTTATTTAAATGAGAAATAAGGCTAGAAGAGGATAAATGAATTAATTAAATAAATAAAGATTTATTTAATTAATAGAAGAATTAGGCTTAGATAATTAAATAAATAAAATATTTATTTAATTAGACATGACAATTTTAGGTGTCTACATTTTGCCCCTCTTTGAGACAATGCGGCTTGTCGCATTGTTTCAAAGAAGATAAGATGAACTGATACAGAGTTGCCCCAGAATGGGAATGATATGCCCCCTCGAGAGATTGGATGAAAATGTCTGAAAAGATTGCAGATAATCTCTCGATAAGAAAGAAAGACTAGAATGGATTGACCGGATAAAGTGACAAAGTCACGGGATAACGAAGACTAACTCTGGAAATGAAGGCGAGGGCTAGGGTAGGCTATAAGATAGACCACGGGGGAAAATACATCGTCATTGTCATCTACACATCCACAAGAGCATACTGCAGAGCGAAAATAGAGTAGGAGCAGTCAGCAGCGATGGCTTTCGCTCACAGATTCGACCGCGTTCACCAATTTCAGAGGCCAGCAGAGGCAGGAGAGCCGGTAAGTACCACCAAACCTCCTCGTACTTTGACGCATTTAATTTTATCATTAATGCATGTCGAATAGGGTAATAAATGCGCTTAGACTAGGGTCCAAAAAGTGTCAAAAAATGTCCAAGCGCGTCTGCGTTGGTGCCAGGCGCGTCTGTGTTCGCTAGGCGCGTCTGTGTTTGTGCCAGGCGCGTCTATGTCTGGAACCACGTCTGCGTCAATTGCGACCGCGTCTGTGCTGTTCAGGCACGTTTGTGCCAAGAAGGCACGTCTATGTCAACTAGGCGCGTCTATGCAGAGCATAGGCACGTCTGCGTCAGGTAGGCGCGTCTGTGTTGTTCAGGCGCGTCTATGCAGTCTTTGAGTGCGTTTATGTCATGTAAGCGCGTTTGCGTTTGAAAAGTATGAATTTGCATCTTCTAGGTCAAATCGGCAGTTCTGTGATGAACATACACTGTCAATTGGATAAGCTGCTGAGAGGATACACTCAAGCAGGTCCTCTAGGAAGACTAGGATAGATCAAGGCACTTTGTGATGAACAGTGAGTACCAAGATAGAGTACTTTGTGATGAACAGGGAGTACTGAAATATGAGCAGCACTTTGTGATGAACAGTGAGTGCAAATGTGAGTAACACTTTGTGATGAACAGTGAGTGTCACACACGTAGTACTTTGTGATGAACAGGGAGTACCAATAGGATAAATAGTAACACTTTGTGATGAACAGTGAGTGTCACTAGGATAGATAGCAATATGCATTTAGATAAAAAGTAGCATTTTGTGATGAACAGTGAATGCCACTATGACTGACATGAGTGATTTGCTTGATTGCAGGAGTATTTGCCGATGCTAGAGTCACAGGAGAGATTCCCGTCTACTCAGAGGTTGCGACCTGAGTTGACAATCGAGGACAAAGCCGCTATCGAGGAGATGGGTTTGAGACATGTACTGTATGTGCCTGAGTTTCGGGCGAACATGGGATTGCTGACTGCATTAGCTGAGAGATGGCACTCTGAGACGTGCACGTTTCATCTGTCGATGGGTGAGATGACAGTCACCCTGGAGGATGTATACAGGATTATGAGGATACCGATCGATGGGGAGTTGATCCCATACGATCGAGATGGCGACAGAGAGGCCCTGAGACGAGTATTCGAGGACCCTGGACTGGAGATGAGGGCAGGACACGTGGCATGGGACACCATGACAGCCACCGGGTTAGCATTGCCGGCAGTGATCGGAGGAGCTATCAGTGGGTTCCTGTGTCCGGACAGGGCGACACAGGGGTTAGTTGTGGGCTGGGGAGGAGCATTGGAGATGCTGGTGACACAGCATACCAGATATGCCTGGGGACCATGTGTGTTGACCCACTTGTATTATGAGCTTCATCAGTTTGTTTATCATGGGTCAGTGGGATTGGGTTGCGGAGTTACCTTGCTGCAAGTATGGGCTTACGAGCATCTGCCGGTTACCCGACCGATACACTTCAGGGGCAGAGGTTATGGACACAGCTTTGTGCATTTGTATGATATGATCACATCGCAGCCACGGATTAGCAGGCTAGAGCATTGGCGGTGGGTGATTGATGACATTGATGAGGTCATATGGCGACCTTATCTGGGCTGTGAGCAGTGGGAGGATGACGCAGTTGAGCTTCCCTACACCTTCGGGAGCAAGTATTTGATTGGGCGGACGCCCTATGTGCTGGAGAGGCAGCTGGTAGACAGGATTAGCCGACAGTTTGGCCGGATTCAGAGGATGCCGCGGGGCTAAGGCATGTATGCTCGCACAGTGAGAGATCAGGCACAGTTTGGGCCGCTGCTGTCGTATGATCAGGCAGTGACACAGCTGGTAGAGATGATACCTCTTCCCTGGGACATGTGGCCAGAGATCGAGGATGCCGGCATGGATGCCGAGTATACAGCTTATTGGGCAGAGCATCCGTTCCCACGATTGACAGATCCAGGAGAGGCACTGGAGGGAGATGCTGGGGGAGATGATGATGATGGTGGAGGTGATGGGGGTCGAGGCCGACGGAGGAGGAGGGGAGTAGTTGGAGAGAGGAGGGTTGCACCTCGGAGGGAGGGTGGTGAGCAGAGGCCGGCTCGGGTGGTGAGGGGTCGCGGTGGATTGCCGCTACAGGTACCAGCAGCACAGGGTCCTAGACAGGTACAGGTACAGGCACAGGGACAGAGACAGGGACCAGTACAGGTACAGGTACAGGCACAGGGGGAGCCACAGGCAGAGGCAGAGGGGGATGACCCGGTGGAGGCCGAGTTGCTAGATCTGAGGGAGATCTGTCAGGGTTAGGCAGATGAGATCCAAGAGCTGGAGAGGGAGAGGGATCGGCTCAGGACGAGGCTCAGGGATACTGAGCGAGAGCAGGATCAGGCTATCCAACGCTACACAGAGGCTGAGACAACACTAAGGGCAGTGAGACAGGCAGCTGAGGACACAGGGGCAGGATATGCTTATGTCCTGCGGGCAGGAGAGGAGATAGCCTACTGGAGAGACCTCTACTATGGTGCAGTGCTAGCAGATCAGCGGGCGAGGAGCTTCCATAGGCCGTCGCGTACAACGACAGCTACAGGTGGGAGTTGGAGGAGACAGGCATCGAGTGGTGGGGTTATGGGTCCTCCACCACCACCACCACCAGATAGAGGAGACAGGAGGGATGATCCTGAGGCGGGTCCTTCAGGGGCTCAGATTCCACCGAGGCCAGGCGGCTCCGAGGGAGGGAGTTCATCATAGCCTTAGAGGGCTCCCTATGTATCAGTTTTGTACCATTTTTGTATCGTAGACACCTGCGGGTGCTTTTGTAGCCATATGATTTTGACATCATTGTATCATGACACTTTTGATTATATATATGAGATGATTCATATTTGCGGCAGCTATATGCATGTGTACCTATGTGATGAGATGTTCTTATAATGTATGTTTTATGCTATGGATGCAAATATGTATGTAATGCAATATTTTTGTTCTTTTGTGTTTTAAAATGTTATGCCAATGCAAATGTAAATGTATGAAGTGCAGATGAATATGATAATGCAAATGTAAATTGTGCTAACAGGTGTTGTGTGCAGGATGTGATGCAGTTGTGATATCTATATGTATGTATGAAATGCTTATATGTGGTAATGTAGGTGCAACTACATGAAATGCAAATGTTTTTGGTGTGTCATTATACTCAGTCATGTGATAGCAGGCTATGCGGACTCGAGAAGGACGATGGAAGTCAATCAAGAAAGGGGGATGGAAGACAGAAGATATGAAAGTGAAAGAGCTTCTTGTGCGTTATCATCATTGAGCTTTATTATGGCAAGTAGGTTATGACAATCGAGGCATATGTTCGACCCAAAAAGTCATTGTACCTGTTTGCATGGAGATAAGACAGTCACAAACAAGGAATGCCCGAGTTCACACTAGACTCACAGTGTCCTCATATCCTTGGACAAGTCATAGCATTACTAAGAGACAATCCACAGACAACAAAGAAAGATAGGTGATGATACCCCATCCTCGCCTTTCTAGTCAAAGACATCCTGGAGATAGAATCTCTAGTCAGAGACATCTCAGAAAAGCTAAAAGACATGTCACCAAAAGATAAAATCAAAATAAAACCAAGACTCGACACCAACATCCACTGTAGTCCTCGAGTTTAGTGTCTCTTGTCACTTGTATAAGTCTTATTTGATTGTAGTCACAATGTTTACTTTCACAAAAATGATAGATAGCACTGAACCATAATGTTGTCTAAGTCTGTTGAAAGATTTGATTTGTTGAAGCCCATTGTTGCTGCTGTGTCTCATTTGAAACTGACTGAATCCATGAAACTGATACTTTATTGCGGAGAAGACGAAACTTTATTGCAGATCTGCGATGCAAATGTTGCTTTATTGCGGATTGTGCGCGGATAGACTGAAGGAAGCTGGAAGAAACTGTACTCCTCGAAACATGTGATGTTCTTAGTTCCACACCCATTACTAGATGTAGGATTTGCCTTAGCCACAGATAGGATCTGATTTATTATGGATGGAAAGGGAGGTTTATTATGAATGGCTAACCAATCTTAGGGAGATCAATAACAAGCCATGATGGGAATGGGTAAGTTTATTATGGACGAATAGGTTGTGAGTGTGTGCAAAGTGAAAGGATGAAAGTGAATCTTGAAGGAGAGAGGAGCAATGTCTCTACGCATGGCACTAGTGACCCAGTTTTCACCATGGTACTTGCCCAGGGCGCCACCGAAGTGGTTTTCACCGTTGGACGAAATTATTTCTCTTTACTTTTTCTTTTTTTTTGAAATTTTTTATTTTTTTGTATTTTTAAATTTTTTGATTTTTTTGTATTTTTGAATTAGGATATTCTGAAGAGCTATGTGTAAAACCTGCGAAGGTGCATGCTGTTGATAGGATCCTCCAAAGGTTCACCTTCTGTAGTTGAAAGCTGATATGCACCAGATCCATATGCTGCTGTAATAATGTAGGGACCAAGCCAGTTTGGTTCGAAATTGCCCTTCTTCTCTCTGTCTTGTTGATTTTTAGGATTTTCTCTGAGAACTAAGTTACCTACCTCAAATGTGCTAGGCTTGACCTTGTGATTGTAGTTGCGACTCATTCGTTGTTGGTAAGCCTTGAGATGACTATAAGCAATTTATCTTCGTTCATCCAATAGTTCCAACTCTTGTAAGCGAGAGACCCTGTAGTCTTCATCACTGATGATGTTTTGCAAAGAGACCCGTAAAGAGGGTAGCTCGACCTCAATAGGCAAGATGGCTTTAGAACCATAGACTAGTGAATAGGGTGTAGCTCCTGTAGGTGTACGGACACTTATGCGGTAGGCCCAAAGTGCAGGATTAAGTTGAATATGCCAATTACGACCAGCATCGTCGACTGTCTTCTTTAGGATTTTAAGTATTGTTTTGTTAGAGGCCTCAGCTTGCCCATTACCTTGGGGGTAGTATGGTGTGGAGAAACGATGAGAGATATGGAAGCGGTCACAGAGTTCACGAACATCCTAATTTTTGAAGGGACGCCCATTATCAGTGATAATGGAAACAGGAATACCGTATCGACAAATGATATAGTTGAGGATGAATGTAGCAATCTGTTTTCCAGTAACTTGTGTAAGAGGCACGGCTTCAATCCATTTTGTAAAATACTCTGTGGCGGTGATAATGAATTTATGACCATTGGAAGAAGGAGGGTGAATCTTGCCTATAAGATCGAGTCCCCACTGACAAAAGGGCCAAGGAGACGCAAGTGGTTGAAGTTTTTGTGCTGGCGCATGTATGAGATCTCCATGAATTTGACATTGCTTACATTTTTTGACAAACTGATATGAGTCTTTCTCCATATTGGACCAGTAATATTCAGTCCTGATGAGTTTCTTGGCCAAGGTAGGACCACTAGCATGTGGACCACATATTCCTTCATGCACTTCTCGTAACGCAACCTGAGCTTCGTCGCTTTCTAAACATCTAAGAAGAGTGCCATCTAGACCTCGTCGGTATAGGATATCAGCTAAAATGACATATCGAGAGGATCGGCGAATGAAAGTGCGACGTTTGTTATTTGATAGATCAGGAGGTAAAGTATTGTCTCGTAGGTATGTGAAAATGGAACCATATAACTGGGATTTGAGACCGACAACACATATCATCTCAGTAGGCATTATCTCATATGAAGGGACCAAAAGGTTATCCACCAAGAACTCATAGTGGGTCTCGTTTGGAGGTAAATCGATCAATGAAGCAATTGTAGCCATGGCATATGCGGCTTGATTCTGCTCTCTTGGTATCTGCTCAAAGTCTATCTTTGTGAAATATTGTTTCAGACCATCCACCATTTGTTTATAAGGCATTAACTTTTCATCTTTTGTTTGATAATCACCAGTTGCTTGACGGATAACAAGTTGGGAGTCCCCAAAAACACGAAGTTCCTGGATCTTCCATTGAACTGCAATTCGTAATCCTGTTGTTAATGCCTCATATTCCGCTATATTGTTAGTGCAAGGAAATGATAAGCGGTATGATTTTGGTATAGAATCCCCTTGAGGAGTTATAAAGAGGATGCCAGCTCCTGCCCCATGCTGTGTATATGAGCCGTCAAAGTATAGTTGCCATGGCTTTGCATGTGACATTGTCAAAATGGATTCATCTGGAAATTCTGAACTTAGAGGAACATCATCTATCATGGGAGCATCTGCTAATTGATCTGCGATGGCTTGTTCTTTTATTGCTTTTCTGTCCACATACTCGATGTCGAATTCACTTAGTATCATTACCCATTTGGCCAGTCACCCAGTAAGCGTTGCCTTATTGAGAAGGTATTTCAACGAATCTATCCTTGCAACTAACTTTGTCTTATGAGTAAGCATGTAATGTCGTAATTTTTGTGAAGCAAAGACCACAACAAGACATGCGTGCTCAATTGGTGTGTAGTTTAGCTCATATCCCACCAATGTGCGACTGATATAGTATACTGCTTTTTCCTTGCCTTCAACGATTTGTTGCGCTAAGAGTGCCCCCAGTGCTGTTGGAGTAGCTGATATATATAGTAACAGTGGTTGATCTGGAACTGGTGGCATCAGAACTGGCGAATTTAGAAGATAATCTTTGAGCATCTGGAAAGCCTATTGATAGTTGTCATCCCATTTGAATTTGATGTTTTTATGTAGCAAGTGCTGAAAAGGATTACACTTATCTGCCAGTTGTGCTATGAATCTTCGGATGGACTGGAGTCTGCCTTGTAAGGATCGAAGTTGACTGATATTTCTTGGTGGTTGCATTTCCAAGATAGCTTTGACTTTTGCTGGATCTGCTTCAATTCCTCTTTTGGATATAATGAATCCTAGGAGCTTCCCAGAGGTTACTCCAAAGACACATTTCTTAGGGTTTAATCTTACTTTGTATTTTTCCAACCGATCAAAGGCAACTGAAAGTATGTCCAAATGTGTATTTCTGTCTATTGATTTGACCAAGAGATCGTCAACATAATCTTCCACAGTTACATGCATGAGATCATGAAAGATAGTAGTCATGGATCTTTGATATGTAGCACCTGCATTCTTTAGTCTGAAAGGCATGACATTCCAGCAGAAAGTTCCCCACGGAAAAGTAAATGTTGTTTTATGTTGATCCTCGGGTGCGATCTTTATTTGATTATAACCAAAGAATCCATCCATTAACGATAGCATTTCATGACCTGCTGTGAGATCAACAATCAAGTCAATGTTTGGTAATGGGAAGTCATCCTTGGGACAAGCTTTGTTAATGTCTCTGAAATCTGTGCAAATTCTGATGCTGCGGTCTGGTTTACTGACAGGTACCAAGTTAGAGATCCATTCAAGATAATAAATTGGGCGTATGAATCCGACATCTAGTAATTTCTCAAGTTCTGCTTTGACTAGTAATGCCACTTGTGGATGCATTTTTCTTAATTTCTGTTTTACTGGTTTTGCCCTCGGTTTGACCGTCAAATGATGCATTACCAAATCCGGATCCAATCCAGGCATATCAGCATATGACCAGGCGAAGTTGATTTGTCACTTTTTGAAGAAACTTATGAATTTTGACCTTTCAGACTCTGTCAATGATTGAGCTAGGAATATGTTGTGTGGAACCTCTTCTGTACTGATGTTTGTTTTGATAGTCTCCTCTACCAACATGGATGATTTTTCCTCATATGATGCTGGGAGAATGTCGAGCCTTCCATCTTCGGGTGCCTCAGAGAGGTTTTCACCCTCAGATACGTCCTTTCTTTTTACTTTTTTGGGGTCAAATAGTGCCACAATGTGGTTTTCGCCATAAGACCCTTGATTTGTTCTTATTTTCACATTTTTGCGACTGGAAGGTCCGACACCCTCACCAAAATATGCCACGCTATTGAGTTCTATGGTGTATCCCGCTTTATGGTCTCCAAGGGGAAGATCGTCTCGTATGCCTAGATAATCAATAAAAGCTTCATCGTTTTGGAATGTATCCAACTGTGCAGGTCCTTCATGATCCCAATAAATGAGTTGGTGGTGAACAAGGAGAAGGTCGTTAATGTCTTTGAAGTTAGCAGGGCTAAGAGTGAAGATGTGGTTATATTCGGGTATGTCAAGGTAATTATCGAGGTCATCAATGACACTCTCCTCATCAGTCTCAATCATGAGCGAATCCAAATTATCATCACTAGTAGCGCATTCTAGAACATGTGTTCTCATCCTATGTGATTTCAACCTAGAACCTTGACACAAGGACTGTGTAGACTCCTCATGGGTTGTTTCTTGACCAACTCTGAATTTGTTATAAAACTCCTCCTCTTCTGTGGGTTCACCCGGCTCTCTGAATGTCTCGGTGAGCTCGTAGTCACTGGAAGACTTGTCGGAACCCCATTCTCATTCGTTGGAATCTGTGGAATAGCGATTCTCTTGTTGCATCTTGGCAGCTTTGATTTGTAAGGCTTCTTCTGTCCTTTGGGTGTGGACTTTGGAAGTTAAGAAACCAAGTCCTTTCGAGCATTCCTTCTTGAAAGTCAATTCAGGTTGTAAAGGTTCAATGATGCCTTCCTTTCGTAACCCCAGAGGGCTTTTTCCATCATACCTGAATTTTTTTAGAATTTTGAAGCCTTTGCCATATTTCTCACATGGTAGATTGATGTGGTCTTGTGTTTCCTCTTCATTGTCTCTGAAAAGCATTTGGTATAAATCTTCCTCTTCCAGTTCACCCCATCTTTGACAGGCAGTAGGGTCCCATTTGAGCGTCATGATGGAGATTTGCTTGTTAGGATGTGGTCTTCCATATTCTTTTGGGGAACTCATGACTTGTCTTAAGTACATGGTCTGATTGAAAGTATATTCCCCCATGCCTTTGTCCTGAAACTTGCCTTTAAGCTCACCTTGTTTTGATGTCGAAGGTTTTAATGACTCAGGATCAATGTATGCCGACGAAGGAACAACCTCCCGATTACTAGGAATGATGGTTTCAATTTTTGATTTCAGGTTATTGCAGTATATAAATGGATTAGGATCACCGTTAACTGTTACTTCCACTCCATTATGAGGAAACTTAATGCATTGGTGATATGTGGATGGGACTGCCCTCATTTCATGAATCCAAGGACGTCCTAGCAATATGTTATAAGTGAGATTTAAATCCAGGACTTGACAGACCACATCCTTTGTAACTGGCCCAACTCTGAGAGGTAAGATGACTGTACCCTTGGATGAACGTTCTTCATCATCATATGCCTTAATGGTGATCTTGTTTGTAGAATTTACAGCTTTATCAGAATATCCCAATTGTGTGATAGTGCTTAATGTGCAAATGTTTAGACTTGCTCCTCCATCTATCAGGACTCGTTTTATTCGATGTTTGTGTATGAAGGCTTCAATGTGTAATGGTGCATTATGCGGCTGACTTACAGAGGCGTCATTAGCTTCCGTGAAAGTAAGTAAAAATGTATATGGTGAAAATGGATAACAATAATAACAATATTGAAAGGCTAAATAGATTCAACCACAAAACCCTAGCCTGACAATCAACAAAGATCCACCATAACATATGAAGATTACCTAAGACAATGCAAATCACATGAAATCACAAAGATTATACCATCACATGTCCAATAAGGTTTTGATCTCCATTCTTCCTGTCTCCATTAATCTTGCTTGATATATTTGCTCTCAGATTTTATATGCACAAGAGCTCAACAAAGAACGGAATGTGGTTACAAGTAGGATCGTAGTGTAGTCAATTGATCAAGTAGTTAGCTCATTAGTGTTTGATAATGAAGGAAGCATCTCCTTATATAGAAGACACTATATGAAATGGAGGGATAAGATTGAAAGGTGTAAAAGGAGGTCGGCTATGATTAGAGGGTAGGTAAAAGAAATAATAAAATAATGAGAGGGGTAGGTAGTGTATGAATTAAGAGATGAATGACATGTGTCATAGGTAGAAAAGGCTAATGAATTAATTAAATAAATAAAGATTTATTTAATTAATAGAAGAAGTGGGATCAATTAAATAAATAAGAATATTTATTTAATTTAGGAAAAGGATAATTTAAATAAATAAATGTATTTATTTAAATGAGAAATAAGGCTAGAAGAGGATAAATGAATTAATTAAATAAATAAAGATTTATTTAATTAATAGAAGAATTAGGCTTAGATAATTAAATAAATAAAATATTTATTTAATTAGACATGACAATTTTAGGTGTCTACAGTATCATCTTCTGTGTAGACTTGCTCGTAATGTCGCTGCTCATTTTTCTTGGCGACATAGATATTTTGTGGACCAAATTCCAGTTGTCTAGGTTTTGTGTCGTACTCTTCTTGAGAGATGGGTGTATGACTGTCATTTGCACCAATATCTTCAGTAACATTAGGATAGCTGCCCCATTCATATTCATTGGAATCAGTCTCAGAGGTATTATCCCAGATTCTGGCAGTGCTGTGGACTGGTATGTTGTAGGGTAAGAATAGGTCTTTGATAGTTGTGTATGGTGAAAATGGATACAATAATAACAATATTGAAAGACTAAATGGATTCAACCACAAAACCCTAGCCTAACAATCAACAAAGATCCACCATAACATATGAAGATTACCTAAGACAATGCAAATCACATGAAATCACGGAGATTATACCATCACATGTCCAATAGGGTTTTGATCTCCATTCTTCCTATCTCCATTGATCTTGCTTGATATATTTGCTCTCAGATTTTTATATGCACAAGAGCTCAACAAAGAACGGAATGTGGTTGCAAGTAGGATCGTAGTGTAGTCAATTGATCAAGTAGTTAGGATGCTTCATTAGGGTCATTGGGGTTTGACAATGAAGAAAGCATCTCCTTAAATAGAAGACACAATATGAAATGGAGGGTTAAGATTGAGAGGTGTAAAAAGAGAGGTCGGCTAGGATTAGAGGGTAGGTATAAGAAATAGTAAAATAATGAAAGAGGTAGGTAGTGTATGAATTAAGAGATGAATGACATGTGTCATGTGTAGAAAAAGATAATGAATTAATTAAATAAATAAAGATTTATTTAATTAATAGAAGAATAAGACAATTAAATAAATAAAAGTATTTATTTAATTTAGGAAAGGGATAATTTAATTAAATAAATGTATTTATTTAAATGAGAAATAAGGCTAGAAGAGGATAAATGAATTAATTAAATAAATAAAAATTTATTTAATTAATAGAAGAATGAGGCTTAGATAATTAAATAAATAAAATATTTATTTAATTAGACTGGACAATTTTGAGTGTCTACATTTTGCCCCTCTTTGAGACAATGCGGCTTGTCGCATTGTTTCAAAGAAGATAAGATGAACTGATACAGAGTTGCCCCAAAATGGGAATTATATGCCCCCTCGAGAGATTGGATGAAAATGTCTGAAAAGATTGCAGACAATCTCTCGATAAGAAAGACGGGATAGAATGGACTGCTCAGATAAAGTGACAAAGTCACGGGATAAGGAAGACTAACTCGGGAAATGAGAGCTAGGGCAATCTATAAGATAGACCACGGGGGAAAATACATCCTCATTGTCATCTACACATCCACAAGAGCATATTGCAGAGTGAGAATAGAGCAGGAGCAGTCAACAGTGATGGCTTTCACTCACAGATTCAACCGCGTTCGCCGATTTCAGAGGCCAATAGAGGCAGGACAGCCGGTAAGTACCACAAAACCTCCTCGTACTTTGATGCATTTATTATTGTCATTAATGCATACTAGGTAATGTAATAAATGCGCATTTATGTCAAGAAAATGTGTTTGTGTCCAAAAATGCGAATTTGTGTCTTCCAGGTCAAATCGGCAGTTCTGTGATGAACATACACTGTCGATTGGATAAGCTGCTGAGAGGATACACTCAAGAAGGTCCTCTAGGGAAGACTAAGATAGATCAAGGCACTTTGTGATGAACAGTGAGTACCAAGATAGAGTACTTTGTGATGAACAGGGAGTACTAAAATATGAGCAGCACTTTGTGATGAACAGGGAGTGCAAATGTGAGTAACACTTTGTGATGAATAGTGAGTGTCACACACGTAGTACTTTGTGATGAACAAGGAGTACTACTAGGATAGATAGCAACACTTTGTGATGAACAGTGAGTGTCACTAGGATAAATAACCATATGCATTTTGATAGCAAGTAGCATTTTGTGATAAACAGTGAATGCCACTATGACTGACATGATTTGATTTGCTTGACTGCAGGAGTACTTGCCGATGCTGGAGTCACGGGAGAGATTCCCATTGACTCAGAGGTTGCGACCTGAGTTGACAGCCGAGGACTGAGCTGCGATTGAGGTTATGGGATTGAGATACATTCTGTATGTGCCTGAGTTTCGGGTGAACATGGGGATTGCTGACTGCACTGGCTGAGAGATGGCACTCAGAGACTTGTAGTTTGCATTTGCCGATGGGTGAGATGACAGTCACCTTGGAGGATGTATATAGGATTCTAAGGATACCGATCGATGGGGAGTTAGTACCCTATGATTGAGACAAAGATAGGGATGCACTGAGACGAGTGTTCTAGGATCCAGGACTAGAGATGAGGGTGGGACATGTGGCATGAGATACCATGACATGGACAGGATTAGCACTACCAATAGTGTTGACAGGAGTTATTAGTGGGTTCCTTTGTCTGGATAGGATGACACGAGGGGTGGCTGCAGGGGACACAGGGGCCAGGAGAGTTGATCTTGGGGTGGGTCCTTCTAGGGCTCAAACTCCGTTGAGGCCAGCGGCTCCGAGGGAGGGAGTTCATCATAGCCTTAGAGGGCTCCCTATGTATCAGTATTGTACCATTTTTGTATTGTAGACACCTGCGGGTGATTTTGTAGCCATATGATTCTTTTAACATCATTGTATCATGACACTTTTGATTATATATGAGAGACGATCCATTTTGCGGCAGCTATATGCATGTGTACCTATGTGATGAGATTTTTCATGGTGTATGTTTTATGTGATGCTTATGATATGGATGCAAATATGTATATGATGCAATGCAATTTTTTTTTTTTTGTTCTTTTATGTTTTATATGTGATGCATGATGCAAATGTGGATGTATGTAATGCAGATGAATATGATAATGCAAATGTAAATTGTGCTAACAGGTGTTGTGTGCAGGATGTGATGCAGTTGTGATATCTATATGTATGTATGAAATGCTTATATGTGGTAATGTAGGTGCAACTACATGAAATGCAAATGTTTTTGGTGTGTCATTATACTCAGTCATGTGATAGTAGGCTACGCGGACTCGAGAAGGATGATGGAAGTCAATCAAGAAAGGGGGGATGAAAGACAGAAGATATGAAAGTGAAAGAGCTTCTTGTGTGTTATCATCATTGAGCTTTATTATGGCAAGTAGGTTATGACAATCGAGGCATATGTTTGACCCAGAAAGTCATTGTACCCGTTTGCATGGAGATAAGACAGTCACAAACAAGGAATGCCCCAGTTCATACTAGACTCACAATGTCCTCATATCCTTGGACAAGTCATAGCATTACTAAGAGACAATCCACAGACAACAAATAGAAATAGATGACGATACCCCATCCTCGCCTTTCTAGTCAAAGACATCCTGGAGACAGAATCTCTAGTCAGAGACATCCTGGAAAAGCTAAAAGACATGTCACCAAACAGATGAAATCAAAAGAAAACCAAGACTCGACACCAACATCCACTATAGTCCTCAAGTTTAGTGTCTCTTGTCACTTGTATAAGTCTTATTTGATTGTGGTCACAATGTTTACTTTCACAAAAAGGATAGATAGCACTGAATCATATGTTGTCTGAGTCTGTCGAAAGATTTGATTTGTTGAAGCCCATTGTTGCTGCTGTGTCTCATCTGAAACTGACTGAATCCATGAAACTGATACTTTATTGCGGAGAAGACGAAGCTTTATTGCGGATCTGTGATGCAAATGCTACTTTATTGCGGATTGTGCGCGAATAGACTGAAGAAAGATGGAAGAAACCGTACTCCTTGAAACATGTGATGTTCTTAGTTCCACACCCATTACTAGACGCAAGATTTGCCTTAGCCACAGATAGGATCTGATTTATTATGGATGGAAAGGGAGGTGAAAAGGGAGGTTTATTATGAATGGCTAACCAATCTTGGGTAGATCAATAACAAGCCATGATGGGAATGGGTAAGTTTATTATGAACGAATAGGTTGTGAGTGTGTGCAAAGTGAAATGATGAAAGAGAATCCTAAAGGAGGGAGGAGCAATGTCTCTACGCATGGCGCTGGTGACCCAGTTTTCACCATGGTACTTGCCCAGGGTGCCACCGAAGTGGTTTTCACCGTTGGACGAAATTATTTCTCTTTACTTTTTTCGATTTTTCAATTTTTTCAATGTTTTTTATGTCACAAGGCGCTTGTTTGCCAGGTTTTCACCAAGTAACGATTTTTTTGTTTTATAATTTTTTGTATTTTTGAATTTTTTGATTTTTTTTTTTTTTTGAATTAGGATATTCCGACGAGCTATGTGTAGAACCTGCGAAGGTGCATGCTGTTGATAGGATCCTCCAAAGGTTCACCTTCTGTAGTTGAGAGCTGATATGCCCTAGATCCATATGCTGCTGTAATAATGTAAGGACCAAGCCAGTTTGGTTCGAACTTGCCCTTCTTATCTCTGTCTTGCTGATTCTTGGGGTTCTCTTTGAGGACTAAGTCACCTACCTCAAATGTGCGAGGCTTAACTTTGTGATTGTAGCTGCGACTCATTCTTTGTTGGTAAGCCTTGAGATGATTAAAAGCAGTGTGTCTTCGTTCCTCCAGCAGTTCTAGTTCTTGTAAGCGAGAGACCCTGTAATCGTCATCGTTGATTATGTTTCTCAAGGAGACCGGTAAAGAAGGTAACTCAACCTCAATAGGCAAGATGGCTTCAGCGTCGTAGACAAGTGAGTAGGGTGTAGCTCCTGTAGGTGTGCGGACACTTGTGCGGTAGGCCCAAAGTGCAGGATTAAGTTGGATATGTCAGTTACGGCCAGCGTCGTCGACTGTCTTTTTAAGGATTTTGAGAATTGTTTTGTTAGACGCCTCAGCTTGGCCATTACCTTGGGGGTAATATGGTGTGGAGAAACGATGAGAGATATGGAAGCGGTTACAGAGTTCACGAACATCCTGATTTTTGAAGGGATGCCCGTTATCAGTAATAATGGAAGTAGGAATCCCGTATCGGCAAATGATGTAGTTCAGGATGAAGGTAGCAATTTGTTTCCCTGTAACTTGTGTGAGAGGCACGGCTTCAATCCACTTTGTGAAATACTCTGTGGCTGTGATAATAAATTTATGACCATTGGAAGAAGGAGGGTGAATCTTGCCTATGAGATCGAGTCCCCACTGACAAAAGGGCCAAGGAGATGCGAGTGGTTGTAGTTCTTGTGCTGGTGCATGTATGAGGTCTCCATGAATTTGACACTGCTTGCATTTCTTGACAAACTGATATGAGTCTTTTTCCATAGTAGGCCAGTAATATCCAGTCCTGATGAGTTTCTTGGCCAAGGTAGGACCACCAGTATGCGGACCACATATCCCTTCATGCACTTCTCGTAACGCAATCTGAGCTTCGTCACTCTCTAAACATCTAAGAAGGGTGCCATCTAGACCTCGTCGGTATAGGATATCAGCTAGAATGACGTATCGAGAGGATTGGCGAATGAAAGTACGGCGTTGATTATTCGATAGATCGGGAGGTAAGATATTGTCGCGAAGGTATGTGAATATGGAACCATATAACTGGGATTCAGGACCAACAACGCATATCATTTCAGTAGGAGTGATCTCATATGAGGGAACCAACAGGTTGTCTACCAGGAATTCATAGCAGGTCTCATTTTATGGTAGATCAATGAGCGAAGCAATTGTAGCCATGGCATCTGCAGCACGATTCTGTTCTCTTGGTATCTGCTCAAAATCTATCTTTGTGAAGTGTTGTTTCAAATCATCTACCAGTTGTTTGTAAGGCATTAATTTTTCATCTTTTGTTTGGTAATCATCAATTGCTTGACGGATGACCAGTTGAGAATCCCCCAAAACGCAAAGTTCTTGGATCTTCCATTGAACGGCAATTCTTAATCCAGTTGTTAATGCCTCATATTCCGCTATATTGTTGGTGCAAGGAAATGATAAGCGATATGACTTTGGTATAGGATCGCCTTGAGGAGTTATAAAGAGTATACCCGCTCCTGCCCCATGCTGTGTATATGAGCCGTCAAAATATAATTGCCAAGGCTTTGCAGGTGATATTGTTAAAATGGACTCATCTGGAAATTCTGACTGTAGAGGAACATCATCTATCATGGGAGCATCTGCCAATTGATCTGCAATTGCTTGTCCTTTTATTGCTTTTCTGTCTACGTACTCGATGTCAAATTCACTCAAAATCATTACCCACTTGGCCAGCCGTCCAGTAAGTGTAGCTTTGTTGAGAAGATATTTTAGTGGATCAATTCTGGCAATCAATTTAGTCTTGTGCGTGAGCATATAATGGCGTAATTTTAGTGAAGCAAAGACCATAGCGAGACAGGCACGCTCGATTGGTGTGTAATTTAGCTCATATCCCACCAGTGTGCGACTGATATAGTATACTGCTTTTTCCTTGCCGTCAGGTATTTGTTGTGCTAAGAGTGCCCCCAGTGCCGTTGGAGTAGCTGATATGTAAAGTAGAAATGGTTGATCTAGAATTGGTGGCATCAAAACTGGTGGGTTCAAAAGATAGTCTTTGAGCGCCTGAAAAGCCTGTTCACAGTTCTCATCCCATTTGAACTTGATGTTTTTGTGTAGCAGGTGCTGGAAAGGATTACACTTATCTGCAAGTTGTGCTATGAATCTTCGTATGGATTGGAGTCTCCCTTGTAAAGATCGAAGTTGACTGATATTTTTAGGTGGCGGCATGTCCAAGATAGCCTTGACCTTTGCTGGATCGGCCTCGATTCCTCTTTTAGACACAATGAATCCTAGGAGCTTCCCTGAGGTTACTCCAAAGACACATTTCTTTGGATTTAATCTTACTTTGTATTTTTCCAGCCGATCAAAGACAACTGAAAGTATGTCCAAGTGCGTATCTCTGTCTATTGATTTTCCCAAGAGATCATCAACATAATCTTCCACTGTTATGTGCATGAGATCATGAAAAATAGTGGTCATCGCTCTTTGATAAGTAGCGCCTGCATTTTTCAGCCCAAAATGCATGACATTCCAACAGAAGGTTCCCCATGGACAAGTGAATGATGTTTTATGTTGATCTTCAGGCGCAATCCTGATTTGATTATATCCAGAAAATCCGTCCATTAAAGATAGCATTTCATGACCTGCTGTGAGATCAACGATCAAGTCAATGTTTGGTAATGGGAAGTCATCTTTCGGACAAGCTTTGTTGATGTCTCTGAAATCTGTACACATCCTTATGCTGCGATCTGGTTTACTGACAGGTACTAGATTGGAGATCCATTCGGGATAATCAATTGGGCGTATGAAACCGACATCCAATAATTTCTCCAGCTCTGCTTTGACTAGTAATGCCACTTGTGGATGCATTTTCCTCAACTTCTGTTTTACTGGCTTTGCCCCCGGTTTGACTGTCAAATGATGCATTACAAGATCCGGATCTAATCCAGGCATATCAGCGTATGACCATGCAAAGTTGATTTGTCGTTCCTTGAAGAAGCTTATGAATTTTGCCCTCTCAGACTCTGTCAAGGATTGATCCAGGAATATGTTGTGTGGAACCTCTTCCGTACCAATGTTTGTCTTTATAGTCTCCTCTATCAACATGGATGATTTTTCCTCATATGATGCTGGGAGAATGTCGAGCCTTCCATCTTCGGGTGCCTCAGAGAGGTTTTCGCCCTCAGATACGTCCTTTCTTTTTACTTTTTTGGAGTCAGATAGCGCCACAGTGTGGTTTTCGCCATAAGACCCTTGATTTGTTCTTATTTTCACATTTTTGCGACTAGAAGGCCCGACACCCTCACCAAAATATGCCACGTTGTTGAGTTCTATGGTGTATCCTGCTTTGTGGTCTCCAGGGGGAAGATCATCTCGTATGCCAAGATAGTCGATAATAGCTTCGTCATTTTGAAATGTATCAAATTGTGCTGGTCCTTCATAATCCCAGCCAATGAGTTGGGGGTGAACAAGGGGAAGTTCTTTAGTGTTTTCAGAGTTTGCAGGGCGAAGAGTGAAGATGTGGTTATATTCAGGTATGTCAAGACAATCATCGAGGTCATCGATGGCACTCTCCTCATCAGTTTCGATCGCGAGCGAATCCAAATTATCGTCACTAGTAGCGCCTTCAGGGACAGGTGTCCTCATCCTATGCGATTTCAACCTAGGACCTTGAAACGAAGACTGCGCGGGATCCTTATGGGTTGGTTCTTGACCAACTCTGAACTTTTTGTAAAATTCCTCCTCCTTTGTGGGTTCATTTGGTTCTCTGAATGTCTCAGTGAGCTCATAGTCACTGGAGGATTTGTCTGAACCCCATTCCCACTCATTAGAATCTGTGGAATAGTAGTCTTCTTGTTGAATTTCGGCAACTTTGATTCGCAATGCCTCTTTTGTTCTTTTATTGTGTATCTTGGAATTCAGAAAACCAAGTCCCTTTGAGCGTTCCCTTCTTGTAGTTAACTCAGGTTGTAAGGGCTCCATGACGCCTTCTTTGCGTAACCCGAGAGGGCTTTTTCCATCATACCCGAATCTTTGCAGAATTTTGAAGCCTTTGCCATAGTTCTCACAGGGTATAATAATCTGATCTTGTGTGTCCTCTTCAACATCTTTATAGAGCATTTTGTATAAATCTTCCTCTTCTAGTTCGCCCCATCTTTGAAAGGTAGTAGGATCCCATTTGAGCGTCATGATGAATGTTTGCTTGTTAGGATGTGGCCTTCCAAATTCCTTTGGAGAGCTCATGACTTGTCGTAAATACATGGTCTGATTTAAAGTGTATTCTCCCATGCCTTTGTCTTGAAACTTGCTTCTAAGTTCACCTTGTTTGGATGTCGAAGGTTTTAATGACTCAGGGTCGATGTATGCCGAAGAAGGAACAGCTTCACGATTACTGGGAATGATAGTCTCAGTATGTGATCTCAAGTTATTGCAATATATGAATGGATTTGGATCACCGTTGACTGTTACCTCGACTCCATTATGAGGAAATTTAATGCATTGGTGATAAGTCGATGGGACTGCCCTCATTTCATGAATCCAAGGACGTCCTAGCAATATATTATAAGTGAGATCTAAATCCAGGACCTGACAAACCACATCCTTTGTAACTGGCCCAATTCTTAGAGGTAAGGTGACCGTGCCCTTGGATGAGCGTTCTTCATCATCATATGCCTTGATGGTAATTTGATTTTTTGAATTCACAGCTTTATCGGAATATCCCAATTGTTTAATGGTGCTCAATGTACAAATGTTTAGACCAGCTCCTCCATCTATCAGGACTCGCTTTATTCGATGCTTGTGTATGAAGGCTTCAATATGTAATGGTGTGTTATGTGGCTGACTTATGGAGGCGTCATCAGCTTCTGTGAATGTGAGGGAGTGTGGAATGGATAGGTATCCCACCATGGCTTGGAACTGGTCCACATTCAGATCAGTAGGGACGGCAGTGTCTCTCAAGATTTTGTCAAGGATAGCTTTATGAGCAGGGGATATGCATAGAAGCTCAAGAATGGAGATGAGCGCGGGTGTCTTCCCTAACTGTTCTACAAGGTCATACTCAAGCTTGATTGATGAAGAATTGGTATTCTTAGTTGAGGCACCTGGCAATGTAATCTTACCTCGACGAGTTGTAACATGACATTTAGAAGTAGACTCGGAGGAAGATCCCACACCCTTTAGGACAATCTTGGGTCTCTGAGAAGGATTCTCAGGATTTTTGTTCTTGATAGTAATAGTAGAAATATGATTGTCCATCGAGATGTGATTGATAGTAGAATCATAATTGTAAGGTGCTCTAGTGTAATTGGCTTGATCATCTGTGACTTTGCCTTTTCCTTTGTCGTGTTTTGGGAACGGTTCCTTAAACATCTCATGCTCTTGATTAGATGAATGTCCCTCAATCTCAATGTTGCCTCTATCAATGAGATCTTGCACAATGTTCTTCAATCGATGGCAATTACTTGTCTTATGACCCTTGCTCTTATGAAATTCACAATACTCATCATCATTCCACCAATTCGGCTTAACCTTTGGTTCATATGGAGGAAAATCTGGAACTGTGATTACCTTGTTTGCCACAAGCTTCTTGAAAAATGACTCAAGTGGTTCTCCCAATGGAGTGTACTTCCTTCATGATCTGGAAGTTGTTTGAGTATTTACTTGATTGTTTGTAGAACTTGATCCAGAAAAGATAAACTTTGGTCTCACTGTATTGGCATCAACCATGCCATCATTAACTGTATTCTTGTTCTTGTTCCAAAATTTTGGTTTGTCCTTTCCTTTAAAGTCATCTTTGTTTTCTTTAAATATCTTGATAACTCCTTGTTCAATTAAGACCTTTTCTGTTGCTAGGCCTTTTTCAATAACATCCTTGAATGTAGACAAACAAGCTTTTATGAGATCATAGCCAATAGCCTTGTTAACATTTTGTGTGAACATTTCCACCATTTGTTTCTACAAGATTTCGCAAGAGCATCTGCTAGCTAAGTTTCTCCATCTTTGTAAAAATGACGCAAAAGATTCTCCTTCCTTTTGTTTAGTATTGCACAAGGTAGTAACTGAGACATCTGTTTCTATGTTGTAGGAGAAATGCTGAATGAATGCCTCTGCCAAGTCACCCCATGACTTAATACCGGGAGGTAATTGAGAAAACCATTCCATAGCTTGATCGCCTAAGCTTTGTGGAAACAACCTCATCAAGTATGTTTCTTCTGCCGCTACCTCAATGCAGGCTGTGAAGAATTGTCTTATGTGTGCCTTGGGGTCTCCTCTCCCTCTATATTTGTCAAATTTTGGTGTCACAAAGTGTGCAGGAAATGGGGGCATTGGAATGCTCTTATCAAAGGGATAAGGACATATATCTCTCATAGTGTATGTTGGTTTTGATGTACTCATGTCCTCCATCTTCTTTTGTAGATCTCTAATTTGTTGTTCCAAATTATTCTTGGGAGGAGATTGATTTCTTGTAGCATACCCCATGTTTGAAACACCCATTTGAGGAGGAGCTTGTTGTAGGTATGGATGATACTGATCATAGACATGTCCATATGGAGGTCTATATTGTTGCGGCACATATGGAGCACTTGGCATAACTTCTTGTTGAGGGACCCCATATCTGTTTTGTGCATATATACCATATTCAATAGGCCTTTCATTTTCCATTGTGTTGCCCCCAATTTTGACATGAGGTCTCCTTGTGTCAAAATTTTGAGGATGTCCTTGAGTATCTACTTGTTTTGATTGATCCATTCCTTGAGCATGTAATTGTGCATATTTGTCTGCATAAGGCCTCCATGATGGTCTTTGAGTGTAAGTATCATATGTTTGAGCTTGTGTATGTGGGATTGCTGGCTTTTGAAGCAAAACTGATGGTGACTCAGGCATCATATTATTCGGTCCTCTATTTCCCCCACTATTTGGTCTCCTTTGATCCATGTTGGGTTGAGTTTGTTGTGAGGGTCGACTTTCCATAAGTTGAGATAAGTCAAAGTCATGCGGTATTTTAGCTCCACTTTGTGCCATCATGTGTAAGAAGTATTGACGATCTCTCCTCATTATCTCTTCAACCAATCTATTGAAATGAGGATTCATTATGGATTCTTCTATGTCTGCTGATAGTATTGAAGAGTTGTCCACATTGTCATTGTTCGTAGCATTGTTGTTTATAGTATTTGCGCTTTCTACATTTGGATTGTGTCTATAAACATTCATGTCTGGTAATGCAGTGTGCTCAGGATTGTAGAATAGATCATTGTCATACTCATAAGAACTCATGTTTACGGATTCTTGAGCTTCTTTAGCTATTCTCCTAGATTTTTGAAGGCGGGTTTCAACCATGAACTAGGTGTTTGACCAAGATGTGAGAGACTAGATGAAAAATGGAAAAAGTATGGAAGACCAAGAGTTGTATGGAGTGTAAATGAATCTGAGGTGTACTTGTAATGTCCAAAGTGTAAGACCAAGTATGTAAGTAGTAGAGTAGGTGTGACTTCCAAAGAGACGATCGTTTCTCTTGATGAGGTAAGTTGACCTTGACCCTAAGTAAGACCAAATGAGACCCAAAGGTAAAAAACCTTGATGAGGGACCACTTAGCAAAGTGTAGTTGTATGTAGTGTGTTGACAAAGTATAGTGAGGACAAGCAAGTGACCTTTTTGACTCAAGTTTAGACAATTGTGAATGTAAAATGAGGTATGAAGCAATGATGGACTATGTGAGACCCAAGGACAGGTTGAATGCTAGATGAAACCTGAAGAGACAACCTAGGAAGCTCAAGTATGCCGAAACTGATTTCCTTTGTTTGCTGGACTGTTAAAGTTTTCAATTCCTGACACAGACGCCTCTGTATACTTCACAGACGCGATTCCCAGTCACAGACACTTCTCTGTTTGACGCAGACGCGGATAAAAACACAGACGCTATTATGACCTTCACAGACGCGATTATATGACGCAGACGCGGTTAAAACAGACACAGACGCATTTCTGTAAACTTAGTGCAATTTTTTCCGATATGTGAAGTTGTTTTGTTGTGACCAAATCCGACTGTTTGACTGTTTTTCGTGACAAGAGGACACAATGTTGATGACTCAATGTTTGCAAACTGTTTAGACTCCAAAAGTGTGTTGTTTGATGTAAAAAGTTTTGCATACACTTGAAGACACAAAAGACACAATGTTTTGTTGTTTTGTCTTGAATGTTTGAGTGTTTAGCATAAGACAAGCACAAATCTTAGGGCTGGCCAAGACAATAGTTGTTGATCCCACATAGGGTTTTACCCCCGAGGCTACGCTATTCAGAGCGGATACTTAGATGCTTGACCTCACTGGCTCCACCCTCGGCACTCACTTCTCGGGTCAGCCAAGCATCAGTCCCCATGAAAACTCCCCATGGCGAACTTTGTATCTCTACTAAGAACCGTATGTGTGTGGGCCGCTACCAGAGGTCCGACCTCCTGCCTCAACAACTAGAAGGATTTGGGCTTCTAAAACAAAAAGGTGCTAGTAAGGGCATCTGCTCGTGTGGCCATACATGCGACACTTTCAGCTCTGTAAATATAGAAGGCTCCCAGCCGGTAGGGGTTACGCCCTACAAATGATCAAATAAATTTGATCAAACGGGTTTATGGGGAGACATGGTGTCGGTATGAACTAATCAGCACACGTTATTCATAGTTTTCACCATGAATACATTTGATTATAGTGGTTCGGATGAGGTGGGTTTTCCTCGCTACCACTTGGGTCGTTCTCTTCTCACTAGTAGTCCTAATGACCACACGGGAAGACAGGCCCTCTAAAGATTAAACAAAAAGAGCCTATTGCTCAAGACACAAAAGACAATGATTCAATTTTAGTGCACCAATGGAAGTGTTTGCTAATCTATAAAAACAAGGCACACAACAAAATTACAAAACCCTAGCAAAGGCCCTGCAACAAAATTGTTAGTAGTTTGCGTTGTTTCAAATGATAACCCCTTCCTGCAAGAACACAAGTTAGGTAAATTTTAGAAAACCCAAAAGACTTTGTGAAAAGGGGCCTTCAACAAAAACGTTTTTGCCTCTAAAGCAAGCTACACAAACTTGGTTAGTTAGATCTGCAAGGGTTAGCCGAAAATAAACCAGATCTGAAACCCTAAGTATGAAATCCGAAAACCCGAATCAAAGAAAAATTTGAAAATTGCAAAACAGAAAGCACAGACGTAGTTATACCAGACATAGACGCGTCTGTATGACACAGACGCGGTTCTGTGATGCACAGACGCGCTCAGATAACGCAGACGCCTTTCGCGAACACAGACGCGATAATATCAAGCACAGACACGGTTTTAATTCACAGACGCGGTTCCAGAAACCTGCAAAAATAAAATCTGGCAAAAACACAGACGCGATTCACGATATTGCAGACGCTTCTGAAACACAAAAACACGATCCGAGCGCTCGCAGACGCGGAAAAACCTAAAATGTCGTCAAAAATTGTTCGCTCTGCAACTTCAAAAATGCAAAATCTGCAACAAAAATGTTAAATGCAAAGGGACAAGAGTCCCACCGGGCGTGCCAAAATGTGTATGGTGAAAATGGATACAATAATAACAATATTGAAAGACTAAATGGATTCAACCACAAAACCCTAGCCTAACAATCAACAAAGATCCACCATAACATATGAAGATTACCTAAGACAATGCAAATCACATGAAATCACAAAGATTATACCATCACATGTCCAATAGGGTTTTGATCTCCATTCTTCCTATCTCCATTGATCTTGCTTGATATATTTGCTCTCAGATTTTTATATGCACAAGAGCTCAACAAAGAACGGAATGTGGTTGCAAGTAGGATCGTAGTGTAGTCAATTGATCAAGTAGTTAGGATGCTTCATTAGGGTCATTAGGGTTTGACAATGAAGAAAACATCTCCTTAAATAGAAGACACAATATGAAATGGAGGGTTAAGATTGAGAGGTGTAAAAAGAGAGGTCGGCTAGGATTAGAGGGTAGGTATAAGAAATAGTAAAATAATGAAAGAGGTAGGTAGTGTATGAATTAAGAGATGAATGACATGTGTCATGTGTAGAAAAAGATAATGAATTAATTAAATAAATAAAGATTTATTTAATTAATAGAAGAATAAGACAATTAAATAAATAAAAGTATTTATTTAATTTAGGAAAGGGATAATTTAAATAAATAAATGTATTTATTTAAATGAGAAATAAGGCTAGAAGAGGATAAATGAATTAATTAAATAAATAAAAATTTATTTAATTAATAGAAGAATGAGGCTTAGATAATTAAATAAATAAAATATTTATTTAATTAGACTGGACAATTTTGAGTGTCTACAATAGTTTTCTTTGATTCTGTGTCAGATCCTACTTCCACTCCTTGCATTTGTTCATATATTGTCTCTCCTCAGGGAGGAATGATGTTACTAGGAGGTGATTCCTCTTTGTCAGATATTAGTTCTTGAATATGATGTGCTTCTGCATTAGATGCTTCCTTCTTTTGTTTGATGGCCTTTTCTTGATGTTGAATCGTTTGTGATATTCACGTTGTTTGCGTATAGTCTCTGCTGACTCAAATAGTGCCTCCTGCCAGGAGTCCTTCTTGTATTTCTTCTTTGCTTTCCATTGAGGTTTTTGGTATTTGCTTGGTGTCTTCCTTGGTGGCAGAATGTATTCATAGCCCAATCTTGTTTCGTCTTTACTGAATTGTGGAGGATCTAATGGTTTTGTGATGCCTTCCTGACGTTCACCAATAGGTCCTTTGCCATTGTATCCCATTTGTTGCATGATCAAGTAGCCTTTTCCAAATAGGTGTGTTGGTATAGCTACCTCCATAGTAGTCACTCTGTCTTCTTCCTCATCCTTGTATAGCCAACTAAGGATGTCTTTTTCCTCTGATTCATGTGCTAGAGTGCCTAGTTGGATAAATATGCCATCAAACTTGGTGATGGGTTGGTTTGCTTGATGTGTTGATGTTGTAGGTAATCCATGAGATTTAGGTGATGCTGGTAAGTTGGCCAAACACAAGGGTTCCAAAGAGTATTATCCCATGCCTTGCTCTTTGATTTTCATTTTCTGCTTGAATTCCATAGATAGTGATTCAGACTTTTCTTGTTGAAGATCTAGTGCTGGGTAACTTTGTTTTTCTCTATTATGTGGAACCAAGCTATCTTGGGCTGCCCCCATAGCATTACAATGTTGAAATGGGTTATGATCTACTGATTTAGAAATCTCCTGCCCATTGTAGGGGAGCTTAACACACTGATGATAAGTAGAAGGTACTGCTTGCATTTCATGTATCCAAGGTTGACCCAATAAGATGTTGTATGCGAGGTCTATGTCTAAGACTCGACACATAGTGTCCTTCCGTATTGGTCCTACTTGAATTGGCAACATTACTGTTCCTTTAGATGATCTTTCTTCATCATCATATGCTTTGATAGTGATCTTTTTGCATGGATCAATAGATTGCTCAGAGAAGCCTAATGCACGAATAAGTTTTAAGGTACAGATATTGAGTCCAACTCCTCCATCTATTAATACTCTTTTGATTCGATGTTTGTAGACCAAAACTTTAATGTGGAGTGGAGTATTGTGTGGATGTCTCAATGAGATATTATCATGCTCAGAAAAGGTGAGGTTATGAGGTCTTGTCATATGAGCCACCATGGCTTGGAATTTGTCAGCATCCAGATCTTGAGGTACATTTGTTTCTACTAATGCTTGTTCCAAGATATCTTTGTGTTTTGGTGAAAGTTTCAGCAACTCCAGTATATATATTTGAGCAGGAGTTTTGCGCAGTTGACTGACTAGATCATATTGAATTTGGGGTATGGTGTTTGTTGTTGACGTATGCCCCTTCAAGACATATTTTTGAGCTTGGGTGGTTACGTTGACGGATTCATGTTCACGCTTGTCTTTGATTGTGATGACGTTTACTTGATTATCCTCAGCTAATATGTGATTGATGGTGTTATTGTATATGTGATTGATACGAGCTCCACGTGTATCGTTTGATGTTGAAGCTCCATCCTTGTTGTAGTTGGGAAGAGGATTCTTAAAGGCTCCATGGTCACCATTTGTCTTGAGACCATCGACTGTTAAATTGCCTCTATCAATCATGTCTTGAACAATGTTTTTCAGTCTCATGCAATCATTTGTTTGATGACCTTTGTTGCGATGAAAATCACAAAAGTGCGAATCATTCCACCAGGGTGGTTTGATTTGTGGTTCAAAGTTGTTGATTGTTGGTAAGGAGATAATTTTGTTCGCCAAGAGTTCTCTGAATGTTGATTCCAAGGATTGCCCTAGTGGTGTGTAAATACGTTTTTGAAAGTTGTTGGTGTTACCTCGTGAGTTTGGATTAGGTCCTCGATTGGTGTTATTGTTTTGGGTATTGTTGGCGTTGTTTGCGTTGAGTTGATCTTGATTGGTAGTCGGTGCATAAGTGTTAGTACCTTGGTTAGCACCTTTTGGATTCTTTGTAGCTTGAGGATTTCCTGATAAAGCTAACACTGGTTGCTTGGATTTTGCATCATTTGATTCATTTCCTCCTTCATTTCTATTGTTTTTGTTTCGGGTCCAGAACCTGGATTTGTCTAAGTTGTTGTTTTGGTTTGTGTAGTTGGATGAATTTGTTCGTTCTTTGAAGAATTTCAATGTTCCTTTCTTGACACGTGCTTCCTCTGCTTGGATGCCATTCTCAATCAATTTGGCAAAAGATGGTATGCATTGAAGTTTGAGTATGTAACTCATCTCACTATTCAAGTTGTCGATAAAAATTCCCATCTTTTCTTTTTCAGGCACATCTCGAGGATATCTCGAAACCATACGTCGCCAACGTTGAAAGAATACCATGAATGTTTCATTGTTTTTCTACTTGGTGTTACGGACATCCAGCACAATGATAACATATTGAATGTTATAAGAATATTGAGTTATGAATTCGTTGACTAGTTCATCGAATGATCTGACAGGAGGTGTGATTTTAGATAACCATTCCATTGTTTGTCCTCCCAAGCTTCTTGGGAATAACCTCATCAAATAGGTGTCATCATGGGCAAATTCAAGACTCATGGTACAAAATTCCCGAACATGATCACGAGGATCACTTTTCCCATCATATTTGTCGAATTTGGGAATATCTAAGTTTGGGGGAAAAGGCACCATGTTCAACCGTTTGTCAAAAGGATAAAGACAAATTTCAGTTAAGGAGTACCGTATTGTTGTCCCTTGTTGCATATCTTGCATTTGTCTTTGTAACATTTGCATTTGTTGAGTGAGAGCAATCAAAGGTGCATTATTTTGTCGAGGGAAGAGTTCTTCCCTTGTATTAGTTCTAAGCTGAAATGGTGTGTGGAATGGTATGTTTTGCTCGGGGATGTTTTGCTCAGGGATATTTTGCTCAGGCAAGTTCTGTTCTGGTAGATTTTGCTCATGTATGTTTTGTTCAGGGTCATGGGCTTCTTCCTCTCTCTGTCGTTCTTGATAATCATAATGTCGAAATCCTGTTCTAAATATATAAGTGTCAAAGTCATCAAGGAGTTTAACTCCCTTTCTTGTGAGCATGAGCAGATATTTTTCTTTGTCATTCTCCATGAGTCTTTCCACAAGTTTTTGAAATGAAGCGCTTTCTTGACACTCTTGGAGGAGTTCCTCAGAAATTTCGGTGTCCTCTAGATTTGGACACTCGAAAGGATTTGATAATCTTTGATTCATGTTGAACTCTGGTTGCATTTCTCTTTGTTTGTTTCGTTGAGAGTGAGTAACAATAGGCATCTAGTAAAAGCTTTCTATGACAAAAGGAACAAACTCCTCTTCGATGTTTTGTTCAGGGGTTGGTGGTTCAAGTCGGGGTATGTTGTAAGTGATGCACTCTTCAAGAAAGAAAGCCGGATTGATCTTTCCTCCTTGATTTAGGCATTGACTGAATGCTGATTTTTGACAGAATGCTCTACTTCTCAATGGTTCCTTGTCAAATTCGTTGGTTTTGTCTTGAAGATACAAGCAAATATGACGAAGGAATGTTCGATGAGATTTGAAGAGTTGGCGATTGATGTATAAAAATTTATTCCGTTTGACAAGTTTCAGAGAACTAGGTTGTTGTTTCCTCAACTTAGTGTTGTGATAGATACTCTTTCTTCTCAGAATATGAGGATTAGACATACACAAGCGATCAATGGTTTCCTTTGATTTGTTTTGGATTTAGTTGGCTTGTTTTAGAAACTCAAGTTTTACTTTATCAAATGAAGGTTTAGATGCCCCCTCACGACAAAGCATGTCAAATGATATGGAATACGAGCTTTCCCGATATGGAAACTTGATTCGACAACTTGAAGTTTTTAAAACAAGTGTTTTTGGATAGAAATTCTTTTGATTTGAAGGACCTGTTTGATACTTGTGATGAGGTTTCTTGATTTTGATAGGAGAGATGTGTTATCTTGCGACTAGTTTTCAGATTTTGGCAACTTTGTTTTATGGAGAACTCGCTTTTGAGAATAGTTTTTGATACTCTGTTTTGATTTTTTGTTTGATGAAGTTCAGGCTGAGGAAGGAAAGCTCCCTAAACTGTTTTCAAATTTTTCAAAAATGGCCTCTATTTTGCCCCCTATTTTCTTGGTTTTTGCTACACACTAAGACAGAGACGCAATGTGCTACAGAAAGTCCTTAATGCACTAGAGAAAAGACCCAATGCATTACGTTGCCCCCTGTGACGCGCTAACTGGTTTGTTTTAATTGTCTTGGTTTAAAAGGTTATGCGCTAATATGGGTCACCAATGCGCTAATTGTTGATCTCTACGGGCTAAAGTTTGGTCTCTACGCGCTAAAGTTTGGTCTCCACGCGCTAAGTTGATGCTTCAACACGCTAGAATTTTTCCAAAAGGCGCTACTTTAAACTACTAGTTTTGGATTTCTATGAAGCGCTAACGTTAAGACTTAATGTGCTAAGGTGAAGGTTGAATGCGCTAAAAGATGGTTTCCATGCGCTAAGAGGTTGCTCTTATGTGCTAAACTGCCCTAATAGTATTGACTTGGTTGTTTTTTTATAATTTTTGGAACTTTGTTTTTAGTTTTAAGCGATGATAAATGATTTTTCGAAGTAACAAATGAAAACACAACACCAAAGAGACAACCATTTTGCTTAATCTAAACAATGAGTGTATGTTTTGCAAGGATGTTTTCAAATCCTCAATGTTTTAACAGGTTTAGATACAACATGCAATTCAGTTAGACTCTTTATTCAAGGGTCATAAGCAATATCATAGCTTGCTAGTTTCGATACTCCGTCAGCTCAAACAACCGTGTCACCCCTAGGGAGCGCTCATTTTTTTTCCTTTTGCCAGAAATGAACCCAAAGTGAATTGCTTCATAATTGAGTAGTTATCTTGAGAGATATATGGTGAGCGATCTTGGGGGTGGATTCTTCCCCACCCTTGCACTACTATATTACAAATGTCTAGATATTGACTCGACTCAAAGTTTTTATGCTAAAGTTTGTAATCAGGCTTCTCGTTCAGTCGTCAATGATAAACTTCCTCAGGAGGTTTCCCAACCTTTAGAACAAAGGCTTTATGCATCTCAAGGATACTGGGGGAAGGCTAATCGTTGCGCGCAACCGTTGAAAAAGAATTTTGTCACTTTCCACTTTTGATTATAATGGGTTGGAACACTTGGCTTCAAAGTCGTTCCCCACTTAGGTCATTCCCTTCACATTGGCCAAAGAATGGCTTTAAGAGTTTTTCAACTCCTCGGGAAGGCAGGCCTACTAAAGGATTTAATGCAATATCACTGAAAGCATAAGAGTGGTCTGGCTTTTTTATCACCCAGTTAAGGGGAGAGCATATTAATTATTGCAATGATTTGTTAAAATCTATATGGAGATGTTGCTCCACAAAAACATGGTGTTTATTTTACCCCTTTAAAACAGTGATTTTTTGATCTATGAAAAGGAATTGGTCAACAAAGCAAATTCGATGTTTGTCCAACAAAAGAAATCGATCAAAAGGGGAAGATCTTCCCTCTTTAGTTGCAAATGACTTTGGACATGTGTGATTCTTTTACTTTGAAATTTTTTGAAGTGGATCATTTTTATGCACCAAAGGATGGTGAAGTTCTTTTTAAACACCTTTGTTTGCAAAAATGAAAAATTGTCTTGTTCTTTTTAGAGCCCAAAGTGAAAATTTGTCTTCCTAGGAAAAGCAAGAAGGATTATTTTTGTGGTTCTTTTTATTTGCCCAAAATAAGGTGAGTTCAATTTTATCCAACAAGAATAAAAAGACTTTAAATTTTAACTAACTTAACTAAGCTAGTAAAAATTTAAACTATTGTAATTCTAAAAATAAAACTAAGCTCCTCCCTACAAGAAAATGTCAGAAATCCTACAAAATATCAATTTAAAACAGTTAGAAAGATTTTGGATTTAGAGGACTTCTACAAGCCTAAGTTTTATCTCGATTACAATTTAATTCTTGCTTTATGTCTGTGGTGCGCTACAGAAAGGACTGTACGCGCTACAAGATAACTGGAATACACTATCGGACAGACTCGATGCGCTAACCTGTTTTCTGAATGCATTGCTTTGTTATTCTCCCACGTCGAGACCTATAGGAAAAAAAGTTAATAAAGTTTATGCGCTAAGTGATGGTTTGCACACGCTAGGGAATGAGTCCCACGCGTTGAACAGTGAGTCGGATGCACTGGACTGTTAACCAGATGCACTGAGGGATGTTCCCTACGTGCCAATTCTTGTTTCCCGCATACCTGCAAAAGTGATTAGTTTTAAAAACTAATTTGATTAATGGGGTTGAGCTCCATGGTGGGCGCTAGAAATGTGTGCGGAAAAAATGAGTCAATAAAACTTAAAACGTGAAAAATATGTTCAAAGGGACTTGTCCACACACCTACAGGACTTATTGGTGCAAGTTATAGAGTCATGAGGAATGACTCAACTTCCCAAGGTAGGTTCCATGGTTCTATATCTCACAAGGTCTCTCAAGCCAATGCCTTTGCTCTCAAATCACTGAGCAAAGTGACATAGGGATGACGAATGCAAGAACGAGGGATGCTTTAGATTAATTTTAACATGAAATGCATCCTATCTATGCATGATTTTACAAATAAAGTAAACTAGATTATAAGATGACAAGGTTAGTAGCAATACTATCCTAACATGATATACTAGTTAATGATTTAAGCTAATGATAAAGGAAATACTCTAAAATGCTTATTAGATTAATTCCTATTAGAAAGAGAAGCTAGATGTATTGATAAATTTGAGCATAAATGAGATACTAAAAGCTTGGATGGATCCTTAAAATGGAGGAATGAGAGCTCTATTTATAGTGAAAATAGGGCAATGGATGGTCAAGATTGGAGGAGTTAATCAAGGGTCAGGATTGAAAGTTATCAATCCATGTTTACAAATTTCACCAATGAAATGGTGACAATTGTCAACATAAGACTGCTTGAGAGGAGAGGTAAGAAGCATTAAATGTTTGAGAAGGCCTCATGGTTACCTTGGAAGGTAAGGGTTAAGGTTGGGTTAGGGTTATCCATTGGATAAAGCTTTTACCCAAAGGATAAACTCTTGTGCAAAGGTTAAAGGGATAACCATGGTCAAAGCAATAAATGCTTGATGAGACCCCTGGGTTAGATGAGGGTTAAGTTAGGCAAAAGGTCTCTAACCATGCCACTAAGGTTTAGTTAACCATTAATGGTTTGAAGACTTTGGGGATAAATTTGTAAGAGTCCTTCCAAATTTGGGGGTATTCAACAAGTTAGCTTGTTGAAGGCATAAAGGCTTTAATGCCTTTTGAAGACTTTACTCCAAATTTGAGAAGTGACCTCCTCAAATTTAGGGAAAGGGGATAATTGATGGGTTTGAGTTAATTGATTAGGATTATATGGATTCTAGAAGAATTTAGGAAGGGGATTAGGATGCAAGTGGGAGATGTAGGAAAATGCAAGTGGATGAGGAATAATAAGATTAATTAAAATAAATTACTTTATTTCAATTTGGTTGCAAGTTGGGATATTAAATAAATTAGATTTATTTAATTGGGGTAAACTATTTAATTAAATGTAGATTTAATTAAAAAGTAGTGAGAAGGGATTTAATTAAATAAAATGATTTATTCAATTAAATGACATAAAGGGCTTAAGTGAATTTAACTAAATAAATTATGCTTCCTTGTCCCTAATTATGCTTGATTATGCTCAAACTAATGCCAAATTTGAGGTCTTAGCACCCTGCTCTCTCTAACATTGTTCTAGTCTAGGAGGACCAGATTAGGGCACCCAATGCCCTAGACCTCCTAAACTAGGGCGCCTAATGCCAAGTCCAACCAAAAGGGGCACAAATTTGAACCCTCTGATAGCCGAAAAATTTTGAGTGGGAAAATGCTCCCTATGTTGGCCTTCTTTGAAATTTTCAACAAATTTTATGAGGTTGAGTGTGAAAGAAAGTCAAATCTACTTATTATAAACACCTCTCTCAATTACATTTCCTCTAGTTTCCAATTTAATTATAATAGAGCAAGCAATCAAGCATCTTCAAGGCAGTGAAGGAGAGGTCAAGTATTAAACTTTCCAAGCATTAAAGATGGCATCCATGATCAAGTTTATGCGAAGACATGCATGATATTCCACATAGCAACATCAACCTTTCATAAGACTTTAAGGAAAGGATATTCATAAGCAAAGGTATAACGTTTCATTTTAAATCTAGCCTATGACCTACAAGGGTAAGCTCTCTTTTCTATTTATCATCATTATAAGGTTAATTCCAACTCAAGGTTTGACCTAAGCAAACCCCCACACAACCAACACCATTTTCCTTTCATGTGTGTAGGTTTTAGATTTGGTAGAGAAGGATTATAGATTCAAAAAGTGCAAACTGAGATAAAGAGTTATAGATTTTAAAGAAGCAAAAATACCCAGGTTAGTGACAATAGTTGTTAATGTCTGACATTTTTTTTATGAAATTTTAGGGAAATGATCTATGCAACATATTAATCCAAGATATATTCACGATATTTGCATCCAACACCTTCAGGTTAATGATACCTATTGACATAGATTGACACATTCTGGATCAAATTGCTAATGCAAGTTCTTCTTTGATTCCTTTTTCTAGATCTATATTTAGAGTTTTTTATTTTAGTTTTATAGCTTGTTGTTTATGTTTATTATTGTCAATTTTACATCTTTAGACTTAGTTCTTGCATTTCATCATTCTATCTTGTCAATTCATATCAAAGAATGACAAGAAAGTAATCAATATGTGAGATTTTGCCAAGATCAAGAGCTCAATGAAATGTACAAAATACAGAGACAAAATATAGGACAAGAATAAACTATATTCTCATCAATAGATAGATGACCAAAAGAACAATAGTTGTTCATACAATGAATATGAGCCTGCATATATAGGCAAGGCTATATGGATATGTGAGCACACAAACATGACATGTGGCTCAATAAGAAACGAGGGTAGGTAGGAAATAGGTGTGGTAGGTAGGAGAAACAAAAAAAATTCCATATGAGGTGGATCACCCACCGAAGGTGGAATTATCACTCCACAATAAGTGGATATGATAGAGTAGTAACAAGATCAACACCATAAAAGGTGGAAATTTTCCTACACATACTATCCCAATGTGGCACAAACACCCAAGTGTCTCATACCCAAACTACTGTGAAATGCATTTCCTAAGTAAACTCAAGTAATGTGTAATAATATCTATGATGAATAATTATTTACACCAACACCCCCCCCCTTAAGTGCAACTTAGGAGAATGCACTTAAGTCTACAATGCAAGATGGGTCCTGACTACGAGGCCATGTTAGGTACCCATGTACAAATGAAAATGCATGCAAACCAACGCAATGAAATCTCTCACAAAGCAGGGAAAGAGAGAAAACCCAATGGGAAAAAACCCTCCCCTAAAAGAGAGATAAAAACTATAGAAGAGAACTCTCATAGAAGTATGTGAAGGACAAAATCCCATGTGAGGAAAAAGTCCCCCCCATATGAGATTAGAAGAGAAGCTAGGTAGCCCCCCCTCAATGTAGAATCCACACCAATGGTAGAAGCTCGAAGATGTATGAAGAAACTGCTCCACGAACGTCGAACAACATTCCTCCCCTTAGGAAGAAGCAAATCCAAAGGTGTATCCATGAAGTCTCCCCAATCACGAAGGGAAGATGTAGGAAAAAAACTCATGATGAAAGGAATCTCTGAAAACTGCTCAAGTGTCCCCATGTCAATGCTAAAAGATACCTCCTCCAAAGGTGGTAAATTGCTCCACACTGTTGAAAAAGGCACTCTAAGATCTAGTGGAGATGAATGTAGAACATGTCCCAAAGACTCACATGTCTCCTCAAAGCATAAAGAGGCCTCCTCCAACTGTTGTACATAAGTATCCACAATCATGTCAACCTCGAAAGAATGATCATGTAGAGAATGAACAAGCGGGTCAGAGTGCTCCCTCGAAATAATCAAAGAAGGATAATCTTCATCAAAGAGAAGATGAATATCATCAATCATGTCCCCCAAATCTGTAATGTAGGACTCCACAAACAAACCTGCAATGTCTGTCAAGTAATCATCCCATGAAACTAAAGCTGGAAGACAAGATATATCCTGCTGCACTGAATCACAAGAAGGCAAAACTGTCACACTATCTACATCATCAGGTGCAATAGGTGATGTGATATCAATAGGAGGAGATGAAACACAAGGCTCAAGAATGGGGTCACATGTGAGAATCCCCAAGTTCAAGTACCCAAAGTTCTTCTCAAAATATGAACCATCACAAGAAGTGTGATCATCATATGAAGAATCATCATATGTGAAATCATCATCATCAACAAAATCTGAAAAAGAGTATAAACGAGATGCATGATCAACCACCCCAGACACAATGATAGCTCTAGTCTCCAAGTCTCTAATGAAAACTGACTCAGGTGTAAACTCCACAATTCTCTTAGTTGCACCATGTGTGATTTGATAGATGGAAAGGAGATTGTTTGTCAAATGGGGTACACACAACACATCATTGAAGGAGTTATCCCCAATGGCAATAGTGTTGGCAATTGACACTCATTGAATTCATTTTTGTGTCATTGATGGCAACAAGATCAGATAGAAGGCAACAAAACTTGATGGAAGTCACAAACCGGCACTAGGAGGCATATACTGGCATTGGAAGCATTCAGGGCTACACCGGCACCGACATCAGCATCAGTACTTTAGGAAGCCGACATAAAGGAAGATTTATTTTATAAATTAATTTGTAATTATTGTTGAGGTCGATGTTGAATATCTTTTGTAAATGCATTGTAAGCCGACATAAGGCATATCATATGTAATAGGTATATAAGTCAGTCTGCTAGGTAAATTTAAGCTATAAAGAGATTATGGTATTGTGGCATGGTATAGAGATAGACATATAGCAGAACTATGAGATGCGAAATATATGTATGAAGATCACTTTTGTATGCGAACATTGTATCATGCAATGATCTATAGTTAGCTAGGAAAGCACTCTTGGAGGAGAAGCAATACTGATAATAGTTCAAGACTGTGAACCGGTACAGAGCAGAACCAGAACTGAAACTCTATCTGGCATAGCAAATACATTCTTGAGTTCATTTTCAGTAATTTACTTTGGCAAAAAGCTTGTAGTCAATGAGGCTCTTTAGTGATGAGCAGTATGTTGTAGGCAGTATGCCTTCCTGCAAGTGTAGGCCCCTGTTTATGTAATATCTTTTCATATGGCTAATGAACTGATATTGTGGGTCACAAATCCCATCGTGGTTTTTCCTCATTGAGGTTTTCCACGTATAAATTTTGTGTGTTATGGTGTTCATTTATGTGGATGATTTTTTTGCTTCTTGTTATATGCTTATTTGTTTACCGGTACATACATGCATGGTTTAGAAAGTTAAATGTTGTTGATTCCGGCAGAACACTGATTCACACCCCCCCCCCCTCTCAGTGTTCTCAGATCCCAACAAATAGATCCTTTCCCAATCACATCCATGTATGTATGATTGCTAATCAAAATCTGCGGCATGGTGCAAGGCTCAAATGTAGAGAACATAGACTACGAAGATGCCATATGATGAGAAGCCCCTGAATGTAGAAGCCATCTCCTTGAATCATGACTTGTAGTAGCACAAAGAGCTTTTCCTTTTCTTGTCCCAAAAGAGTGAGTCTTCCCACTTGTAGAAGCCATGAATCATCCTTCATGTAGGCATTAGGCAAATCAATGTTATGCTTTTTGAGGATATGTGTGATCTCATCAATCTTCTTAGAATGGCAACGACGCTCCTCATGACCAAACTTTTTACAATAGGCACAAGTAGGTCTCTCCCTCTTTGATGAATTGTCCCTCTTGGAAGAGGATGAATCTCCTTGTCGTAGAGAAGGTGGTGCTTTGTCCTTAGGCTTTGATTGCCATTTCTTCTTGTTTGAGTTGACCTTTCCTTGATTTCCTTTGTTCCCTTGATTTGCCACTAATGCTTGAGACTTAGAAGTCTTAAGAATGCCCATGCTTATCAACTTAGTTTGTTTCATCATTAATATTTTGGCGAAAGCATCAAATGTAGGCATTGTGTATCTTGAACCCATTGTCATCCTATGGGTTTGGAAACTAGAATCAAATGCTGCATATTCTTGTGGAAGCTTGCCCATCAAATTAAAGATCAATTGAATATCCTTCTTATCAATGCTACATTCCTTGAGTTGTTCCCTCAACTCTTTTGCCTTAGTGACATAATCTTGTATAGTATCAAAGTTATTCGGATCTAACATGGTGAGATCAATATCAATCTGATATCCCCTAATCTCATCAAATTGACCACACAAGTCTTGAAACTTTTGCCAAGCATCCTTGATTAGAGTACATTTTTCAATATGAAAAATGAGATCCTCTGATACATACTTTCTTAAGGTACTGATTGCCATGATATTTTTAGTGAGCCAATCCAAGTGACCAATATGATCAGCCTTAGGATCAACAGGAGCAACAATAGTTCCATCAAAATAACGAGTTAGTCCTTTTTTCATAAGTTTACTACATGCATCAATTTTCCAAGTAGCATAATTATGAGGCGTTAAGAGAGGAAACTTAGAATAACCCATAGCAGCAAAAAGGAAGGAACAGACAAGCATAAAATCAGAAGAGACACCCCCCCAAAATTCAATCAATCAAAGTACACCCCCCCCCCCCCCGCCAAACAAAAATTAAAAAAAATGATGATTTTGGCACTTTATATGTAGTGCATGTACAATAGGTCACTTGCAAACAATGGCAAGGTGAACTTCTGATTTTGTTTTACAACTGCCTCAATAGGCTAAGAACTACAATGCAAAAGACTAGCAAAATAGATCTATGCAATACAAGTGCCAAATTGGCCAAAAAAGACCATATGTTGAAAGTACAATTTCTACCCAAAATCGATGCAAACTGAGAGCATTTTATGAGAGTAGACAAAAAATTATGCACTTAAAAAAAAACGGCACGTGAAAAGGAATTTGTATGAGCCCAAACGGAGTCCCAAAATTTGTAGAAACAGGGATTGGACAGGTATAATCACCAAAAACTGAGATTTATGAAAAATCTATCCATAAAAATCAGAAAATAATGCACCCACGAGAAAGTACACAGAATTCTAGGCCATTTAAAAAAAAATTGCACCAAAAAAGGAGCAAAAATGAGCAAGATATGGCCATTTGAAGTTGAATTGCAAAATTAAAAAAATCAACGGAGGGGGCCTGCAATCTTTTTTTTAAAATGATGATGTCAGCAAGTCACGAGCCTAAATTTTATGGTCATCTAGCTTTCACAAAAACTTCACCTCCCCTACTAATTGGGCGTCCCTACGGTACGAACTGCTGACATGGCAAAAAATGATTCGCTGAAAAGATGGCGTGGCGCTAACTGGCTGCTTACATGGCAGGTACAACTGACAAGCAGGGGGTCCACGTAGTGGATGTTGACTCGACTGAGGTGACAACATGGCGGCCGTGTTGGCGGTGGGGCTTGATAGCCAACAGACGGACAGTGCATGAGCAGCGGCTGGGAGTGTCGCCGACAAGCAAGTTAACGAATTGTCGCAGGAGAAAACAGAGCCGATGGGCGGCGAGGTGTCGGTCGGAGGTGGGGCCACCGGAGATGGGCGACGGCAAGCGAGGTCGCTTGAGAGCTGAGGTCAGCCGAAGAGCTAAGGTCGGTCGGGGAGCTGGTAGACAGGGCTGCCGGTGAAAGCTGTCGGCAACGGAGGAGAATGTTGGAGGAGTTGGGAGGTATGGGTCATCGGGGGCTGGCAGGTGTAGCAGTCGCCGGTGAGCGTACGGTGGGGACCATGACAATCAGAAGAGTACGGAGAGCCCTGCAAAACTGCAGTACAGGTACGATGTCGGGGGGAAACCCCCGAAATATATATATTTTTTTCACTTAGGCCTTTTTCAAAAAAAATAAAATTCAAAAAAACTTTTTCATCAAATTTTTTTTTGTGTCGATCAATGACACATTTTATTTTTTTGTAGAAAAAAAAAATCGAAATTCCTACCATACCGCCCAATATTGGGTAAAATGTTTCCTCCAAGCCTGAAATTTGATTTTCACCAAAATAGGTCGAATTTATACTCAAAATTAATGGAAATGGCCAACTGGATGCAATGGCGAGGTCGGATCTAGTCTAGGACACCTCCAAAAGATGTTGCTCCTCTGATCTGCCTCTTGACATCGCAATAATGCCTCTCAAAGACGAATCAATGACACTCTAATGGCTCTGAGACCATGTGAGATTTTGCCAAAATCAAGAGCTCAATGAAATGTACAAAATAAAGAGACAAAATATAGGACAAGAATAAATTGTATTCTCATCAATAGATAGATTATCAAAAGATCAATAGTTGTTCATACAATGAATATGAGCCTGCATATATAGGCAAGGCTATATGGATATGTGAGCACACAAACATGAGATGTGGCTCAATAAGAAATGAGGGTAGGTAGGAAAAAGGTGTGGTAGGGAGGAGAAACAATAAAATATTCCACATGAGGTGGATTACACACCGAAGGTTGAATTATCACTCCACAATAAGTAGATATGATAGAGTAGTAACAAGATCAACACCATAAAAGGTGGAAATTACCCTACACACACTATCCCAGTGTGGCACAAACACCCAAGTGTCTCATACCCAAACTACTATGAAATGCATTTCCTAAGTAAACTTAAGTAAGGTGTAATAATATCCATGATGAATAATTATTTACACCAACACAATCCATGTGCCCAAATCTCCTAAGGGATTGTAGTAAGGCCTACTGGTTATTTCCTCAATGCAAGTTGACATGAATGGGTTTGATTCATAATTTGCATTAATGGACTAGTGAACCCCATTTCCACATCTCCAACTACTCACTAGTTTCTTGTAGGTTTTGTTTGTTAAAAACTCACATTTTCAGTAGTTTAGCTCACATATTTCATTTCTCAATAATATTGTTTGCCATTTTTAAGTATCTTGTGAAGTGTATTATTTCCCCTTGAATTGGTGAAACTTTGGATCATAGCCTATAGATATAATCTAGGATCTCAATGGTCCACCCAATTCATGGAGGAATAATAAATAAGGTTCAACTTCAGTCCAAAAAGGAGACTTGAATAGTTTGATCGATTATTTCATTTTGAGATTGATATTGATGTGATTGGAGTGAATATGGAATATTTAGGCTTAATGATAAGAAATTGATAACTTTTAGCAATAATAGTGAAATACATAATTGGAAATCAATATAGTAGCTTATATTTGGAAAAAAGGATGTAGAAAGGATCTTGTAGCTACAAATTGAGCCTAAAAATGCTTGATAGGGTTGTTGGGTGCCCAAATTTGATAATGTTTAAACTAACCAAATGAAGAAATTTCACAATCAAAAAATCCTATAGGTCCATCTCTCTGAAATTTGGTCAAAAAGTGTCAAACGCAATTGGAGGGTACCCTAATATAGGTGTTTTTACCTGTTTTAAATCAAGGAATATCTATCGTTGTCTGCTTTGCACATCTATAACACTCTCTACTATTGGATGAACTTGTGCAAATGAAAATGGGGGAAAAGTGTTGTGTTGCAGAGGTGATTGTCTAAGTCAAACCCCATGTTGGTGGTCCCACTTCCACTACAACAATGATTGATGTAAAAGAGAGGTTGTCCTCAAAAGGGAAAAGACTAAAACAATAATGGAAATACTTGGATCAATAATGTTATCTTAGATACAAAACTCTTTGCTTTAAGTCTTGCACGAGGCTTTATGTTGCTTGAAAGATGTTAATGTACACCTTCATCATGGAGGAATACATCATAGTTGGTCATGATTATTGAAATAAAGATGTAGACTTGAATGCTCAGCTCCTTAATTGAAGATCTATGCTCAATTACCTTGAGAATGCTTGATTGAATGCTCATAATAAGACTTATAGTTCACAAGAGTTTACAATGCGAGAGGGAGTTGTATTTGTATGCAATTTATACATTTCAAAATTTAATTTCTAGCTTAGGCCAACCTTAAAAGGTAGTTTCCCTATACTAACAAAGCCAACATTTGTGATTCAAATTTTGGGGCTAAACTGCTTGGACAAGGGTAGTAGGCATCCTAATCCAGGACAAGGGAATTAGTCGCCCTAGTCTGGGTAGTTTAGGCTAGAACAAAGGTCATGAATAGGGGAGTTTATCACGTTACTGGAAATGGTCCCAAAACTAAGCACAATTCGGTCCAAAGCAAGTGTAAAAAGGGACACAATTTACTACACTACATTTAGCCCCCACTTTAGCATGAGTGAAATTACACTCGTACTTAATAAAGTATGGAGAAGCAAAATATTCTTTCATCAAGACGTCAAAGAAACAAGACAACACCAAGCTTGGAAGGGGGTAGCTACCAAGACTTTAGATCTCATCAATCTACAATATCGAGATAAAAGATAAGTACAAAGTGATCAATATGATCAACATTGGTAATGCACATGGAGCATGCAAAAACACAAAGGGTGTGCCAGATATGGCTAGTAAGATCTGAAGAAGCTTGCTAGGAGCCATATCAATAAGGCATGACATCTAGGACTAGGAAGGATCCTCAAATACTTAATAGGAGTCATATTACAAACACATAAAAGTGTGGCTTCTAGGTCTAGTAAGATCATTGGATATTTACTAGGATCCATGTCCACGATGAGTCACGAGTCTAGAAAATTGCATTATGCTAGATGACTCATGCATAAGTGAAGGTATCACATGGACTAGCAAGTTATGTTATGCTAGGTGAGCTTCATATTAACAAAGATTACAAGGCCAGTAAAAAGTAACTCTTTGTTTGCTAGGTAATCTCGATTGGATATTGCAATAGGGTGTTGCAATGACACAAGCAAGCTCATTGTGTGTGATCAAAGTGTACACAATAATCTTGTGGTGTGTGCACAAAGTGAAACGCGTAGATTAATGTATGTCACCACCTTAAAATGATTGTGTACGCCAACTAGGAGCAATTACTTTAAGGTAATATACATTCAAAGATAGGCATGTCACAACAATGAAATGCCCTTGAACATAGGCAAGTCAAGGTGATATTTAAATACAAAACAAGAGAACATAAGGGATCCACAAACTTGGGATTAGTATGTGCATGACATAATTAATGAATATCAATATGATTGTTTTGACTTGACCTCATCCCTCAAATATAATGGAAATACGAGTACAAAGGAGGAAGGGTGAATTAGAAGAGACAAAGCGTCTTTTTGGGTCAACATGTGTTGCCCTCCCCCAATTTTTCTTTGTTTTCTTTTTATCGCTCTCTCAGAGGAGTCCAAGCATATTAGAACTATGTTTGAAGTTCCCAAGTTCCACTTTCACCTGATATCGCGATACAAGAAAGAGCTAATCGGGTGTCAATCAATAAACCTTGCACCTCCCACTTCTTGTCCCTTTTTGATACTCAATGCTCCCTTATAGGCCAACATCAGAGTATCAAAGGTTCTCAAACTCTTTCTCTCTTTGGCCAATTTCAAGTAGATCCTCAACCATGCAATGCACAATTTTCAAGAAACGAATCAAAACGAGAATTGTAAGTACCATCATTAATGACAAAGGCACGCAAAGGTGGCAACGTGAGTTGTAATTTTTGATATTATTCCATTTCTGTAGGAAAATTTAATGCACCATCTTTGGAAGTTGACTGAAGTCACGCATGCCATCATGGGCTCCCTTTGTAGAAATAGTTTTACCTCATGATAATCGACTGCAATTTGATAACCTAGATTTGAATTGGTTGAAAAACCAACAAGGGAATATTATTCAAGGGTTGCATGCTCTTGCATGGAAACAACAAATTGATTTTGTTAGGTATTGAAAGACTATTGCCTTATTAAGGAAAATTTATGAGCAAGCCAAAAAATCACAAATGATGTCTACAAGAAGAAATAGTTGGTAGAAGAAATCTTGGTGATTAGTTTTCAAGACAATTGAGAGGATGGTGCTTAAGGGGAAAGGTCCCATGATACAACCAGATGTGAACACATGCGAGATGACATTCTTTTCGACCTCGTTGAACTTGCTCGAGAGCTTAAATAGAAGATGAAGATGAGTTTTCAGGAGTCCTTTGGGTACTTATCAAAGAAGAAATAAAGGCAAAGATGATTAACAACCAAATTGTTGGTCGGAACTCGGTGCCTGATGAAGAAGGAATCTGAAGTTGGTAGTCATTTATGATATGGGAGTCAGTGTTAACTTTTGTTAATTTTTGTTTTATCTAAAATCATATATAAAAACGGTCATTGTCAAGACCATTACTAAGGAAGGAATCATTTCTTGGAAATGGTAAAAGGGTTTTTAGATATAAAAGAAAAGGGGGATAGATTAAGGAAAGTGGGAGAATTTTTTTTAGAAAAGAATACTTTGTGTTGTTTTCTAAAAGACAAGTTGAATATTCTGAATATGGAAACTTTTGGATATGTTATCTCATATGATTAGACTTTGTGCTATGATAGATAATTTTGCATTCTTCTTATGTGAATGTTTTTTGTTCTAGATCTATGTGATGAGTTGTTTTAAGACTTGTTTCCCTCTATTGTTCATTGTCATAAAAAGTTATCTTTGCATGAGTACTATATGACAGTGGCTTGTTTATGATTAGAACTTGAAGCTATGGTGATTGATCTTTATACTTTGTTATAGAGGTCAAAAGTAGTTAGTTTCATCCATCTTTCTTTATTTTGTAAAATTTGCCTTTCTCGCGTTCTGGTCAAAAGCATACCCTGAAAAATCCCAAATTTACATCATTAGAGGGAGTTGTACTTCTAAAATTTAGAGGAAAGCTGCAGAACAGAAAACAACTTCTCCAACTGTCGTTAATAGTTTGTTCCCTGATATGGGGCTAGGAGTCATATTGTTATATCTTAAAGGGGGACAAAATCTATTAACCAACAACATGGAAGAGACCAAAAAGGTTTGACACTTTGTATAATCCCCAAAAGACAACACAAAAGCATATTTATGACACACTCTACATGCAACATATATAATAGTCAAGATACAAATAGAGGAAAGCCATGATAGGATTTAGCTCTTTATATCCTTGTGCCAACAGAGCCTGAAGGGTCATCTGAAGAGAACCTTTAACAAACAAAAGACACATCGTGAGTGTTGGTGTAAATAACTATTCATCATGGATATTATTACACCTTACTTAAGTTTACTTAGGAAATGCATTTCATAGTAGTTTGGGTATGAGACACTTGGGTGTTTGTGCTACATTGGGATAGTGTGTGTAGGAGAATTTCCATCTTTTATGGTGTTGATCTTGTTACTACTTTATCATATCCACTTATTGTGGAGTGATAATTCCACTTTCGGTGGGTGATCCACCTCATGTGGAATATTTTATTGTTTCTCCTACCTACCACACCTATTTCTTACCTACCCTTGTTTCTTATTGAGCCACATGTCATGTTTGTGTGCTCACATATCCATATTGCCTTGCCTATATATGTAGGCTCATATTCATTGTATGAACAACTTTGATCTATTGATCATTTATCTATTGACGAGAGTACAGTTTATTATTGTCCTATATCTTGTCTCTCTATTTTGTACATTTCATTGAGCTCTTGATCTTGACAAAATCTCACATGGTATCAGAACCATTAGAGCGTCATTGATTCATCTTTGAGAGGCATTATTGTAACGTTAAGAGGCAGATCTAAGGAGCAACATCTTTTGGAGGCGTCCTAGACCAGATCTGACCTCGCCATTGCGTCCAAGTGGTCGTTTCCATAAATTTTGACTATAAAGTTGGCCTATTTTGGTTAGAGAAAAAATTTCGCCAATTTTGTTATATTTGTACAGATTTCGAAGAAAAAAAAAATTCTGCCAAAAAAAATTGTATTTTCTGCAGGAAATAAGTTTTTGAAAAAAAAAAATTGAAAAAAAAAAAAAAAAAAATCAACTTTTGGGGGGTCCACAAACCCCCCCCGGTACTCTATCTCGTCTGCAACTTTGTGCATGGTCGTATATTGTGTTGGGTGTCGTTGTCCGTCCTGCAGGCCCTGTACTCTCCTCGACACCACTGTTGTCCTCCCGTGCCAGCGTGTTTGACTCCCTGGCGACCCTCCCGACTGTCTCCCTCTGCTTGTCGTTGCTCCGGCCCACCGGCGAAAACCTCCCGCCCGCGTACCGGCATCGCCGACCTCCGTCGTCGGCCCCGCAACACAATCGATGTTCATACCCCTCACCGTCGACAGACTGTCCAACGACTCTCCCCGTCGGAAGCCCCTTCACCGCCAGTGACTCTTGTCGACCTCACCGACCCGGCTCCTCCCGACACCAGCACTGGCCACCGACCCAACTCCTCACCACCAACAACCCCCTCCTCATTGCTGACACCCGCTACCTCTAGGCGACCAATCAACAACAGGGCCATGTGGACCACTCGGACCCGCTACGTCTACTGCCACATAGACCACGTGGACCCCGAGACACATCACCCTGTCGTACAACCACATAGGCCAAAACGCCACATTAGCAGTGCCCAGTCTTCTGTCTGTACAGTACGGGCGCCACATAGGCAAAGTTTTTGCGATGGATAAACGACCGTCAAATTTAGCCTTGCAGTTTGTTGATGTCATCATTTTTTAGAAATTTTGCAAGCCCCTCTCATTGAACTTTTTGATTTTGCAGTTCAACTTCAAATGGCCATATCTTGCTCATTTTTGCTTCTTTTTTGGTGCAATTTTTTTTGAAATGGACTAGAATTTTGTGTACTTTCTCGTGGTGGCATTATTTTCTAATTTTTAAGGACATATTTTTCAAAAATCTCAATTTTTGGTGACTGTACCTGTCTAATCCTCATTTCTGCAACTTCCAGGACTTCGTTTGGGCTCATACGAACTCCTTTTCAGGTGTCATTTTTTTTGAAAGTGCATAATTTTTTGTCTAATCTCATAATATGCTCTCAGTTTGCAGCAATTTTGGGTATAAATTGTACTTTTAGCATATGGTCTTTTTTGGCCAATTTGGCACTTATATTGCATAGATCTATCTTGTTGGTCTTTTGCTTTGTAGTTCTCAGCCTATTGGGGCAATTGTAAAACAAAATTGGAAGTCCACCTTGCCATTGTTTGCAAGTGGCCTATTGTACACGCACTACATATAAAGTGCCAGAATCATCATTATGGGGGGGTACTTTGATTGATTGAATTTTGGGGGTGTCTCTTGTGCTTTTGTGCTCTTGTGTTCCTTCCTTTTTTTTTCTATGGGTTCTTCTAAGTTTCCTCTCTTAACTCCTCATAATTATGCTACTTGGAAAATTGATGCATGGAGTAAACTTATGGAAAAATGACTAACTCATTATATTGATGGAACTATTGTTGCTCCCATTGATCCTAAGGCTGATCCTGTTGGTCACTTGGATTGGCTCACTAAAAATATCATGGCAATTGGTACCTTAAGAAAGTATGTATCAAAGGATCTCATTTTTCATATTGAGAAATGTACTCTAATCAAAGATGCTTGGCAAAAGTTTCAAGACTTGTATGGTCAAGTTGATGAGATTAGGGGATATCAAATTGATAGTGATCTCACCATGTTAGATCCCAAGAACTTTGATACTATACAAGATTATGTCACCAAGGCAAAAGATTTGAGGGCACAACTCAAGGATTGTGGCATTGATAAGAAGGATACTCAATTGATCTTTGATTTGATGGGCAAACTTCCACAAGAATATGCAACATTTCTTTCTAGTTTCCAAACCCATAGGATGACAATGGGTTCAAGCTACACAATGCCTACATTTGATGCTTTCGCTGAAATGTTGATGATGGAACAAACTAAGTTGATAAGCATGGGCATTCTTAAGGCTTCTAAGTCTCGAGAATTAGTAGCAAATCAGGGGAACAAAGGAAATCAAGGAATGGACAACTCAAACAAGAAGAAATGGCAATCAAAGCCTAAGGACAAAGCACCATCTTCTCCACAACAAGGAGATTCATCCTCTTCCAAGAGGGACAATTCACCAAAGAGGGAGAGACCTACTTGTGCCTATTGTAAAAAGTTTGGTCGTGAGGAGCGTCGTTGCCATTCTAAGAAGATTGATGAGCTCTCACAACCCTCAAAAATCATAACATTTATTTGCCTAATGTCTACAAGAAGGATGATTCATCAACTTCCACTTCCATGCATTCAAAAGGAAAAGGGCAAGCATTCATGGCTTCTAAAAGTGGGAAGACTCACTCTTTTGGGACAAGAAAAGGAAAATCTCTTTGTGCTACTACCAGTCATGATTCAGGGAGATGGCTTCTAGATTCAGGGGCTTCTCATCATATGGCATCTTCGAAGTCTATGTTTTCCACATTTGAGCCTTGCACCATGCCACAAATTTTGATGGGCAATCATACATACATGTATGTGATTGGGAAATGATCTATTGCCATTGGGGATAATTCTTTCAATGATGTGTTGTGTGTACCCCATTTGACAAACAATCTCCTTTCCATCTATCAAATCACACATGGCGCAACTAAGAGAATTGTGGAGTTCACACCTTAGTCAGTTTTCATTAGAGACTTGGAGACTAGAGCTATTGTTGCGACTGGGGTTGTTGATCATACATCTCGGTTATACTCCTTTTCAGATTTTGTTGATGAGGATGATTTCACATATGATGATTCTACACATGATGATCACACTTATTGTGATTATTCAAATTTTGAGGAGAACTTTGGGTACTTGAACTTGCGTGTTCTCACATGTGACCCCGTTCTTGAGCCTTGTGATTCATCTCCTCCTATTGATATTACATCACCTATTGCACCTGATGATGTAGATAGTGCGACAATTTTGCCTTCATGTGATTTAGTGCAACAGGATATATCTTATCTTCCAACTCCAGTTTCATTGGATGACTACTTGACAAACATTGCAGGTTTACTTGTGGGATCCTACATTGTAGACTTGGGAGACATCATTGATGATATTCATCTTCTCTTTGATGAAGATGATCCTTCTTCGTTTGTTGCGAGGGAATACTCTAACCCTCTTGTTCATTCTCTACATGATCATTCTTTCGAGGTTGACATACATCAGTTGGAGGAGGTCTCTTTATGTTTAGAGGAGACATGTGAGTCTTTGGGACCTGTTCTACATTCATCTCCACTAGATCTTGGAGTGCCTTTTTCAGCAGTGTGGGGCAATTTACCACCTTTGGAAGGGGTATCTTTCATCTTCAACATGGGGACACTTGAGCAGTTTTCAGAGACTTCATTCATCATGATTTTTTTTCATACATTTTCCCTTCATGATTGGGGAGACTTCATGGATACAACTTTGGTTTTGTTTCTTCCTAAGGGGAGGAATGTTGTTCGACGTTCATGGAGCAGTTTTTTCATTCATCATCAAGCTTCTATCATTGGTGCAAATTCTACATTGAGGGGGTGCTTCCTAGCTTCTCTTCTTCTCTCTTGTGGGGGAGACTTTTTCCTCACATGGGGTTTTGTTCCTCACATGCTTCTATGAGAGTTCTCTTGTATAGTTTTCATCTCTCTTTTGGGGGAGGATTTTTTCTCTCTTTCCCCGTTTTGTGAGAGATTTCATTGCATTGGTTTGCATGCATTTGCATTTGTACATGGGTACCTAACATGGCCTCGTAGTCGGGACCCATCTTGCATTGCTTAGTTGCATTGTAGACTTACGTGCGTTCCCCTAAGTTGCACTTAAGGGGGGGTGTTGGTGTAAATAATTATTCATCGTGAATATTATTACACCTCACTTGAGTTTACTTAGGAAATGCATTTCATAGTAGTTTGGGTATGTGACACTTGGGTGTTTGTGCTACATTGGGATAGTGTGTGTAGGAGAATTTCCACCTTTTATGGTGTTGATATTGTTACTACTTTATCATATCCACTTATTGTGGAGTGATAATTCCACTTTCGGTGGGTGATCCACCTCATGTGGAATATTTTATTGTTTCTCCTACCTACCACACCTATTTCTTACCTACCCTTGTTTCTTATTGAGCCACATGTCATGTTTGTGTGCTCACATATCCATATTTCCTTGCCTATATATGCAGGCTCTTATTCATTGTATGAACAACTTTGATCTATTGATCATTTATCTATTGATGAGAATACAGTTTATTCTTGTCCCATGTCTTGTCTCTCTATTTTGTACATTTCATTGAGCTCTTGATCTTGGCAAAATCTCACAATGAGGAATCATGCACATACAATAAAACACACAAAGACAAAGGGGAACCACACCAACAAGCTAATCTAGAAAACAATCCACCTCCCAATATTGCTAATTATTGTAAAGAAATGGTAGGCAAGGTGCTAAAGGAGCTATTAATAGTATAGTCTAGCTCCAAACATGGATCATTCTCTAATGAAGGATCATTATGTGTGTTACTAATAGCTAGAGTTAAGGGTTTAGAAAAAATAAGTATAACACATTATTATTTTCAATAGTTTCAACCACGTTATTTGAATCATCGTACAAATTTATTATTATAGGTCGTTTAATAGGAGGAGAAGAAGAATCCCTTGGAATCACTAAATCTAGCTTTCGATGAGGTTGGGCAAGGTATGGATCATCTTTAGTGGTGGGTGACAATAAGGATGGTCAAGAAGGTGGGGCCAAATCAACATCTAATTACTCAGGGGAAGACTCACTTCTCATAATAACCTCACCAACCTTAGCACGACATCTTCATCTATATTCTCTCACATTATCATTTGTTACTTATGACTCAAAGCTTTTGTAGAAGGAGGTTATCACTCAACATTAATTCCTTTTCTTCCTTTTCTATAGAAACACAAGGAACCTCTAAAGATTGAGAGATACAAGGAGGTCTTGATGGTATTGGAAAATTGCCTCATTGTCCTTTATTGGATGGTAGAGGTGGAATTGCAACACACATACTATACACAATAGAAAGAGGGAGGATTCTTGATATAAGATGTGGTTCATTCATTAGCTATGAGGCAAAAATAGTAACTTTTGTATCCATAGACATCAAAGGATCCTTAGGGGTAGCAATTGGGAGTGGCTCCCAAGGAGCTACCTAAGGATAACTTAGCTATTCTATTTACTTTGAACTTTTAGTAGGAAAGGAATAGGTTATATTTATGAGATCGAATTTGTTGAGGTTGTTAAGGCTAAAAGTATTCAAGTGTAAAGTTTTCATGTCTAGAGAAGGGTTACAACCAACTATGAGATATAGTTTGTACTTGTTTATACAGAAGAGGCTGCCTTCATGGAGATGAGCTAAGGATGACCCAACTTAACACGAAATTGGTTTGAGGTAGGGATAATGGTAAAATGAACATCTAAGCTTTTATGTCCATCTTTACCTTTAAGGGCAATAGAGCCAATGGTGGGAAAAGTGAAACCATCATGCACATTTATCAAGACTTCGTATTTTTCATAAGTGTAATGTTGATATAACTCATGTGTATAATGGATTTCTTCTATAACCAGATTAACCATACATATTTATATTACATTTGTCCCATCGAACTAGATATAGTCGCTATCTTTCATTTGTCTCACCAAGATATTCCATAATTGATGTTTTCTGTAAGGTGCACCAAGAAAGTGTGTGCTAGTTATAATAATGTCCTCAATTTACATTAGTGACTTTATAGTGTCCTCAATTTCCACTTGTCACAATAATATAATTATAATTGACAACTACACCAAGAAAGTGTGTACTAGTGAATTGACAAGGTCCTTGATTTTCATCCATCCCATTGAAATAATTTGTGATAAACCTTCCCCCTTATTTCTTAAAAAAAAGACCTGGTAACTAAGTAGAGACTAACATGTCCATTAACATATTTAAAGAGGTCAAAGAAAATATTGGATCTCAAATTCAAAATGGAGCTCGTTTACTTTTGCCACATATGTTAGGGACCTTCACATCATATATTAAAAGCCCAAAAGGCCTCTCCATATGTTAAAACTAATTATGTAAAGGTTTCTATAGAAGGTATTCTACGGAACTACTCTATGAACTGTATTTGTGGCTAGGGAGTCTCATGAGAAGAAAAAAAATATGTTGCATGATGAAATAGAATCTTGTGCAAGAAAATAAGAGATCATGCTTTTTAGATTTTAGATTTGAGTGGGTGTCCTTGAGGTGGGCCACAAACGAGGGTTCTCATCCCCAACATTAATGTAACTTCAACAGTCTAGACCCGCAAGCACAATAGCCTAGCAGGGCACAAAGTCCATGAGTACACCAACCCAACGAGGGTCTGACATAGGCATGAACACTTGTGTAACCACCAACATGAATTCCATAGTGGTTCGCAACCAATGTAGCGGAGGTTTGAACCTTGGTGGCACCATCAACAATGCCACAACTTAACCATCACATTGTGGGATGAACCCACCTACTTTAAAAAAAATTGTTGCCACATGTCATTCATAACAATTTTTCAAATCACTTCAATAATTTTTTTTAGATGCAACCATATTATTCTAGATTTAGTATTAATTTCAATAACTTCCATAGCTTTGTAGAATCTTGAAACTTATCTTTCCCATAATTCAAAAAACTATAAAACTCATGCTTATTAAAACTTGTAAAATTGAGATAGCACTTATTGAAATAATAATTAGGTAACAACACATAAGAAGATTCTTGAAAGAGATATAATTAGTAGCCAATAGGCTATTATACGTGATAAACTACCTACCGAAATATAATGTATCATACTAAAAAAAATTCCCCTATCTTCACACCAAGTTTCTACTCCAATGCCATAACATGTATGCAAGGCTAACTTGCGTGTGGTTGTTCTTGAGGGCTTCAAGAGCTTGTAAAGCTTCTGTTATTCTGTGTAATAGGAGGTGTGATCTCTCAAAGCCTCTAAAATTTGGAAGAAATTTGCAACATATTTTGTATTCTTTTAATTACTTTCCTCCTTTCCCCTTTGAACATGCATATCACCCATCCTTTCCTTTCGAAGGAAGGTGAACTTGTGTGTGGTTGTCCTTGAAGGTTTCAAGAGTTTGTAAAGCTTTCATTATTCCATGCAATCGTTGGTGTCATCTCCTAAAGACTTTAAAATGTGGAAGAAATTTGCAGCAAAGTTTTCAACTCCTATAAAGGAATAATTTTAAGCACCTTATTTTGTTTTTCTCTTAAAAGTTTCCTTGTAATGACATTTATTTTATCTTTCTTTTTAAAAAAAAAACATTTTTCTTGTCTTCTTAATAAGCCATCTCAATTTTTTTCTATAACAATTTTAGTGAAATTCTTTTTGTATATTTGTGTTTATTTTATAGCTTATTTTAGGAAATGCTTGTGAAGAATTCCTTGAAATTACCCTGGTCTTTGTGTGACTATTTTTAAAGCCTTTTTCAATAACTTTTTGTAGAGGATTTTGTGAAATTACTGATGCACATTTTCCTTTTCTATTTTTGAAGCCATTTTCAAAGAATTGTTGTACATAATTTAGTGAAATTACCCCTATTTTTTTCATTTATTCATTTTAACCTCTTTTAAGAAATTGTTGTGGAAAAGTTAATTGAAGTTTTCTAGCTTTTGGCATATAGATGAGCCAAGTCATTTAGAGCCATCCATTGGGATAGTGGGATGGTCATCAATTCAAGTTGTTGTAGACTTTTCTTTGACATCATCGCCTCCTGAAAGTCCCAATGGTTACTTTTCCTAGTGCAAACATGTTGGTCTTATTGACTTGAAATGTCAATGCAGAAATACTTTTTGTGATGTGCATTGCTATGCTGAGAAACATAGCTACACCTCTGAAATTAAAACCATTGGCTGCAAGATAATATCCAAAGTCAAACATATTATTAAAGCTACAAAAATTGACAAAATTTGAATAGTTTGAGCAGTGTTATATGTTATTGAAACTTCACAATGCCCTTGTGAGTCTTTCTTAGGAGTTTGACTAGTCAAATCAGTACACCTCTGCAATGCATAAATTTTAATATTCCTTTTGCACCTAGATGTTGTTGATTAAACTTTAATGGGGAGGGTTGTAGACCATGGAGGCGATACACTTTGTATGGTTTTGTGACCCTAACAGGTCAGGGTTTTATCCATTTATTCTTGCCATTTTGGACTTGTTAAGGAACACTTTTTTATTGAGTTATACCAATCAAGTATATGTAGAAGTTGCTTTTGGATTGTATGTAATGGATGTTAAAATATATTTTTGTAGATCATCATGAATGTTTATAGATTTTAATCATTGAATTGATATTTTTAGTATGATATTTGATATAAAAGAAGTAATTTTCTTTAATTATGCAAATCATTAAATTAGTATTTTTAGTATGATTTGATATAAAGGAAGTAACTTCTATAATTATGCAAATCATTAAACATTGCAATGAGTTTTATGAAATATAAATTGAGAACATAAAAAAACAAGTTGAAAGTGATATATAATTTTAGGATCGCATTTGTAGTTGCAAAAGTAATTGAGAATGCAAGAGAACATATATTCTTATTTTAATATTTTCTAGAATCAAATTTATAATTTTAAAAAGTAATTTAGCAAAACTAAAAATGCAAAGTATTTCTTTATTCTACAATTAAAGTAATCTAGAATTTAAGACAAACCCTTTTTAGAATCAAATTTACAAATGCAAATAACTTAAGATGTAAGATAACATTTGTTTCTTCTAAAGTTTTTGAGGATCAAATTTTCAATTGCAAAAATAACTTAAAATGTAAGACAACATGTTTGTTGATTCCAATTTTTTTGTTTGCTGTGTTATTGAAAATAATTAATTCATACATTTCTTCTTTTATTTTTTATTTAAGATAGATTACAAAAATTTATTTATTTATCTAAATTCAATGTATGAATGATTTTATTCTCTTTAATTTAGTAAATTAGCAGCATTCACTCTTCCACAATAATTTTTGACATCTATTTGTTTTTAATTTTATATAAAATATAACTTTTAGATAGTAGTGTTCATTGATATGCATATTTAATATTTTTTATTCTTGAAATTACATGCCATAAAATGTGTAATCTTTTGTTTTCAATTGTTTAGTTTTTATTTGTTATCATCATATAACCAATACTTGGTAATCTTGTAATTATTAGATATTAATGTACATAAAAAAATGTGTTAATGCACATTTGATACTTTTTATTTCTTTATATTATTTTGTTTATAGATTTATTTACATATAATAAAATATAAAAAAAATTAACAAATAAAATTTATAAATATATATATTTTTTATCAATAAAAGGCTGGAGCCAAAATATTTTATTAAATTATAAACAAGATTACATTCTCCGCTTAGTGCGGGCGCTGCTAGGAAAGAGCGGAGAGGAGAAAACCTCCGTCCTTGCCCGGGACATTAAGTCCAGTTAGATAATGTATCTAAAACTCAACAACAATTATAATTACAACATAACCGTTTGACTCTTCCTTTCTAGATTAAGCATACTCCTGCAGGCCTTGATGATTTTCACTCCTTCATCTCATTTTGTTGCGTTAGTATTCCTTCATGGAAATGCTCCTGTCGGCATTCTGCCTTAAATCTCACTAGTATCTTTCCTCATTTATCTTGACACCCAGACTTTCTGCTAGCTCTGTCACCTGCAAAATAATCTCAACACTGCCCTACAACAAACCACTTCATGATTTGTTAGCCTAGATAAAACAGACAATTTTCATATACCATGGTTTGCATAACACTTTCCACTACTGCTATTACAACCATGGTATCTTTTATATTGAGACAACAGAGAAATCCTTTTAATGTTGACTGCGAGATGAAAGATTACCCAGGTTACAATAGCATTTTGAGAAGTGACCCTGCCGAGATTGTCATATAGATCCTTAACACAACCTTGTATATCATTAGTTCCAGGATAAACATCTTTTATATAATTAAGTCAAACAAAATATTAACATAGCAAGGGCCCGAAAAGAGAGGATGATCCATCCTCCCTAAAGAGTTGAAGAAACAAGTTTCAATCCTATTTTATTTCCATTAACAGGAGATTTCATTTTCTTTCCACAAAGGATGACCTCCAAATCCTTTCCAGAGACTATGTGTGAAGCAATATATATGCCTATGTGTGTGAAGGGTCTAAGTCCCAGAGTACCATCCAGTGTGAATCATCAAAAAAGTTTTAAAACAACTGTTCACCCTTATACCAGGGTTACCCTGGTTCCTAAGGGAACCAAGCCATAACCGTAAGTAGGTAAGATAATTATATTATTTATTTTTCAAAATTAGCCAGAAATTCACCGTGAGATGGAAAATACTTAGAGGGCATATAGAGATGTCTGATTATAAACCCGAGGGCTACCTTCATCAGGCTAATCAACAAACTATAAATATTTGATAGTTCTTAAAATGAATCTTTGTCCCAGGTATCTACCTATACATTTTGAAAATAGTTGTATGGAACTTTATATTCACAAAATTATCCGCTTAAACCCACAAGTAGGACCTACTAAATTACCCCTATCTTTATCATGCAGAATTCTGAGAATGCGTTCAAATCAAAGCAAACAGTGGAATAAATTTGATGCGAGAAGAACACAAAGATGGAAACAAAACAACTCAATAACATAGCTATGCTACATATAATATTAACCTGAACATCCAAATGTTTATATAACTTGTATCAAAAAATAAAAGTATAAGCAGCCTTTAAGTATCTAAGGAAACCAGTTAGAGCCCCGAGAGACGATAAAGTAAACCAAAAAGAAACATATAAACTATCCTACAGATAGGGATCAAGTCCTAGGACTTAGGAGAATCCTGACACCTTCTCGACCGCACCTTACTTGTCGTCGTCCCTGAGCTAGCAGGGGGTTCATCTGGACTGGAGGCAGGGTCGGAAGGGATCTCCATATCATCGGGGACTACTTCAATGTTTTATGCCTCGAGATAGTTAGCCAACCATCTGTTCCAGGGCGGTTTTTTAACATGCAGGAGCCACATAAGAAAGAAAAAATTCCTCTGCCTTATTGGATTATAGGCCGCAAAGGCAGCCTCATCTTCTATTACCAAGATTGGAAATCTTGGCACCGGTTTGTTTTTCCATATATATCTGTCATAGTCGCTAGGCTTAGGAATAGTTAACTCCTCATTCATGTTGATGACAACCCTATCCAGTTCACCCAACAGTTTCTTCTTAAAGACACTTCTACATAATTTCACAACCACCTCCCTATCCCTCTCAAAGTGCATGGCCACCGCTAAAAAAATTGCAGCTATGTCAAAGTTGGCCATAGTACGGTCTTCGTTCTTAATATACTCTTCCCCTAATATTTTCTTGACTGCTCGAACAACTAGGACATTTGGGAAGACCAGAATGCCTTTCAATCTATCTTCTTTGATGTCCCCTATAAATGCCATTTGGCGCTTGAGCCCCACTAGCCTCAACGGTGTATCCATAATGAGCTTAACTCACTCAAATCGCCAAACAACCTCGGTTATACTGAGATTACTGACTGCTCTATAAACAGAGCCATTGCTATATTAATTATGCTTTGAAGGGCTCCGTAAAATACAACTCAACTATCTCGATAAAAGACCAATTTGATCGCTTAAGAGTGCCAAAGGGGCAACAATGAAGGGTCATGATGCAAGGAAAGTGGAGAAAGACGATCTCCAAGATCAAGGTAATTACTACCGTCGGTGTTGATTGATCTTTCTACATACTATTCATAGCTAGTGCGCGTGACAAGGAAGGTCACATCAGTGTCTCTGTATATGCCGCTAGAATAGGGGTTTTAATATGAGTACAAGAAAGGCTATGCTCGACAACTTATAGATTAATATATACATAAATGTATGGATGTTTATACAAATGCGCAAACAAATTGATGATTTTATATATATATATATATATATATATATTCGCACACACACACACACATATACATGTATGTCCATATATATCAATATATATGTATAAATTATACACACACACACACATATGTATATACACGTATATATATTAAGATGTGTGTGTGTGTGTGCGTGTATATGTATGTATATATGTATACAGATACATACATACATACATACATACATACATACATACATACATACATACATACATACATACATACATACATGTATACATAGATATACATACACATACATATATATATGCATATATACACAGATATACATACATATATGTATATCTATGTATCTATGTATATATATATGTATGTATGTATGTATGTATGTATGTATGTATGTATGTATGTATGTATGTATGTATGTATGTATCTGTATACATATATACATACATATACACGCACACACACACACACATCTTAATATATATACATGTATATATACATACACATATGCATACATATACCTATATATGTATATCTATATATAAGTGTCTATATATCCATATATATGCATATATCTCTGTGTATATTTTATATATACACACCTATATATATGAATATGTTTATATTTTTATTTTTATATATCTAAGAACCTGTGAGATGAGAAAAGGCATGAATATATAAAGTTCTTCTGTATATCAGCATAATGAGTATTTTCTCTTTAGGAAAAAATGGCATGAGTGTAAATGTGTCCTTAACGTAAGGTAGTGAGAAATATAATCTATGTCCACCCTCCAAGCCTCTTATCCGCTACCCCCTTACAGATCAAGGAGTGAGGGGGAGGTTTGATCTTAGAATTTTTGAGGCTACATACATGATGTTACTGTTAGTCTATGTAGATCCCATCTGCCCCCTTATTAGCTAATTCATCTGCCTTAGAATTACCCTCGCGGAAGATGTGATTAAATATGATCTTCTTTTCCTCAGGTTTAAAGCTTTGTCAAGCAATGCATCTAACCTCCAATTTAGAATGGATCCTTTTCTCATAGCATTGATTATAATGGCTGAGTCCCCTTTGACAACCAATTTCTCCACTCCAAATGCCCTGCACATTTCGAGCCCTTCCACTAGCGCCATGAATTCGACCCTATTGTTAGTTTCAATGCCTACTGGTTTAGCCCTTCGAGCCACCTCATTCCCATCTGAGTTGTGAAGACAACAACCAATGCCAGCCTATCCTGGATTACCTCTGGAGGCTCCATCGAAGTTTAGCTTAAACCAGCCCATCTTAGGTGGTTTCCAAACACAAGTTTTCCTTTTACCTTTACCTAGCTTAGACCCTGGTCCTATATAAGAGGGAATCTTCAAGCCATTCCACCGCCCTCTCATCTTCTCATCCCAGAAGGACATGTTTGCCTTCCCGTGCTGACCCTGCATTACTTTTTTATTCAGAATTTCAATAATAACAACTTTTATTTTGTTAGTAAGTTGTTCCCCACCCAACTTTTATCCTTTGAAGAGTCTCCCATTTCTCTCTTTCCAGAGTTCCCTGATAACAATAGATGGATAAATGATCCACATACCTCCATACAAACACTTCATGTTTCTTATAGGGCAAGCTTGAAACATGTTCAAAACTAAGCTCGATATTGTTGTACTCCATCCCAATTTATTATGGAGCCAGTTCTAACATTGAAGTGAGAAATCACAGGATAATAAGTGATCCACATTTTCCTCCCCTTTTTCGCAAAGAGGGCATCTACTTGGGCCTTCATAACCCCATTTTGTAAATAGGTCGGCTGTAAGGACCCTATTATGAAGGGCTAACCAAGAGAACATACCTGCCTTTGAGAGGCAATTTTTATTCCAACATAACTTTAATGGAATGTCACATTTTGGGCTTAGCTTTTTTCCAGCTAGAAGTTTATAGCCTTCCTTGGTATTATAGCTTCCATATTTGGATCCATCCCACACTAGTTTATCATGGCTGAGATAGAAAGAAATGATTCTCGATTCTAGGATTTGAATCAACCCCTCTTTCTCTCCAATCGGAATGTCTATGTTATCCAAAGATTTCCATCTCCACTTATTGGTTATGCTACCATCTTCTACTTCAATATAATTCTTGACGTATTTTTCCCAACAATCTTCCAAGATGGTCTGTGCATTTATGAAATTAGCTAGTTCGTTGATTATCGGATAGCCACCCCATGAGTCGAACTAGAACAAGGCCCGACCACCCTCTCCTAAATTCCATGTGAGTTTTTCCAAAATAATACTTCTACAGTCAAACATGAATTTCTAAATGCGTGACCCTCTTGGGGGGTTAGCAATTCTAAAGATGCTCTCAAGGTTGATGCTATTCAAATATTTATGATACAGGATTTTGGCCCATTTAAGGTGAAGGGATTTATGCATATTCCACACTAATTTTGCCCCTAAGGCCTTACTCTGATCTCTAATGTTCTTAATTCCAACCCTACCAGTCTCCTTAGGCTTGCAAACTTTATCCCAAGCCATTAATGCATATTTATTTTATCTCTTGACCCTTGCCAGAAGAAATTTCTTAGGATCTTATTTAGCTCCTCCTTTTTGGCTGCGGGGAGGTCAATACATGACAGTTGATAGATTGGCATGGAAGAGAGGACTGATTTTATCATGGTAGCTCTACCCACTAAGGAGAGCCATTTTCCTTTCTAGGATTTCGCTTTGGACTTTAATTTGTTGACAATATGATCCCAAAGCTTAGAAGATATACAACCTTTTGCTAAGGGTAAGCCAAGGTATTTACATGGTAATTCCCCTACCCTAAAATTCAGAATATTGTGGATTGCATATTCTTTGTTTTTATCAGTGTTAAAAAAGAAGATTTTAGATTTTTCAGTGTTAATTTCCTGCCCTGAAGCCTTGGCATAGTAATCGAGAATAACCTTGAACGAGCATGCCTTTTGACTCTTGCCTATGCCACATAACATAGTGTCATCAACAAAGTGATGATAAGTGATGGGAGCTACCCCCTGGTTATTCTAATGCTTGCCAGGGACTCCCTCTCTCTAGCTCTAGAAATTGACCTTCACAAAGATTTTGCCATAATGATAAAGAGGAAGGGAGAAATAGGATCTTCTTGCCTTAACCCCCTTGAAGTGCCAAAGAAGCCCTTGGCGGAGCCGTTTACCAAGATGGACATTCTAGGAGAGGAAATGCATTCACAAATAAGGTTTATCCATGATTTAGCAAAACCAAAGGCTTCCAGACATTTACAAAGGAAGTGCCAGTCCACTTTATCAAATGCTTTCTTAATATCTAGCTTGATAAGCATACTTGATTCCTTGTTTTGTTGGATGGGGTGAATGACCTCTTGGGCAATGATAACACCATAAAAAAATAGACCTACTTGGGACAAAACTTGTTTGATCTTCACTTATAAGGAGAGGGAGCAGTTTCTGCAGTCTGTTGGCAATAGTTTTGGAGAGCAATTTGTAAATAGTATTGCTGAGAGATATTGGTCTCAAATCATCAAAGTCCTCTCTTACGAAGGGTAATAAAAGTGTTGTTGATTTCCTTGAGGACCTTACCCGAGTTTCTGGCTCCCTCCAATGCCCTCGTTACATCATCCCCAATAAAATGCCAACACTTCTGAAAAAAGGCAGTTGGGAAGCCATCAAGCCCTGGAGCCTTGTCAGGGTTCATCTGACTAAGGGCTACTTCCACTTCTTCTTTGGTAAAACTAGCATTTAAACTCTTGTTTTGTGCATCGGTAATAATTTTTGGGATGCTAGCCAAGATAGTATCTCAGGAACTAAGGTTAGAGCCTTCCCAGTTATTTATGATATTCTGAAAATACTTGACTGCCTCTACAACAATTTGGTTAGGGTCCTCTGTATAATGTCCATTACCCAATCTAATTTTGGTTATTTTGTTTACTGACCTCCTTTATTTAGTGCTATTGTGAAAAAACTTAGAATTCCTATCTCCATCACTTAACCATAGCTCTCTGGACTTTTGGCGCCAAAAGACTTCCTCCTTAGCCAGTATATCCTCATAATTCGCTAGTAACCTTTTTTCTTCCATGAAGAGAGACTGATCCATCCCATTATCCATAACTATCCTATTGAACGAACTAATCTCACCCTTTATTTTGGCTTTTGTTTCAAAAATATTACCAAAGTGTTTTTTATTCCATCTCAACAAGTTATTCTTAACCACCTTCATCTTGCTAACAACATTAAAAAATCTAGACCCTATGGACTCTGACTCTTTCCACCTTTGCTCAATCAATCTCAGGACCTTGTTGTCTTTCAACCACATCAATTCAAATTTTAAAGGACATCTTCTGGGTTTGCATTCCTCTGTAATTGATAACTGAATGGGATAATGATCAGAGGCAGAGATGGGAAGGACTTCTGCGCTGAGTGAATTAGGGAAGTCGATTAGACTTCCCTAGATAAAAAACCTATCCAATTTTTCCGCTATGAAACTAAAGCCTAACCTCCTATTGTTCCAGGTGTAAGTTTCCTTTGCAGTCTTAATCTCCATAAGACTGGATCTCTGTACCCAATCATTAAAATCCTTCTCTGATTGTGATCTTCTACCAATCCCCCCCATTTCTCTTTTGGGTCCAAGATGGCATTAGAATCTCCCCCAATGATACATGTCTAGTTTGGGATAGTATTTAGAAATAGATCTAGATTCCTCCATGTCCTTCTTTTATCCTTATTTTGTGTTGGACCATATACATTTATGAGCATAAACCGAAACTTGTTTTTGATACTCTTAACCCAACCACTCATCCAATGTGCCTGGCTATTAACCATCTCAAAGGAGACCACTGTAGGGTCCCAGATTACTGCCAAGCCACCCGAGGCTCTAGTAGGCGGATGTCCAACCACCTCCCTAATGCCTAGTTTTTTCTTAAAGGTCCCAATATCATCTGAGTTAAGCTTGGTTTCCTGTAACATGACTATCTCATAACATTCATCGAGAGGAGTTTCATGGCTCCTTGGGAAGGTAATTCCCTTTCCCTGTATCAAACATAGAGGTTGATTTTACCTGGCCTTATACAAATCCATCTATATTTCTCAGTTCTGATAGAGATTTCCTGCCTCTCCTTTTACACTGTTTAGCACAATCTGGGGTTTCCAAGCCCCACTCATTCTGGTCAATCCCCAAAACTTCCATCCTGAATTCCCCTACCTCTTCATCTTCGCTGCCCAACCCTTCCCCACACTCATTCAGATTGTTAGCCTCCCTACCGCATCTTTTAATTCCAAGATCTCTGCAATCAGGGCTTGTTTCTGGAGACCTAATTCATCTTCATCAGCAATTTCCTCTATGAATCTATCCATAAGATCATTAATGACTTCATTACAAGCTTGATTGATTAAAGCCTCCTTCCTTTCTACTAATGACACATCCTTGACACATGGTGATATGTTATCTCTGCCCTCCAGCGTCTCAGGGTGCCCATTAACCACCTCGTTATCACAATCCACCCTTTCAGTTATATTGATTATCTCTACAGCCCTTGCGGGGCTCTCTTGAAAGGGCTCCTGACTCCCACCATCCCCTACATTGGACTTCGATCTTTTACTAAGACCACTCGTAATCTCCCCCTCAGTTTTTCCCAACTCTTGATTATGGACTACCTTATGAGATGAAGGTGTTGACGTATAATCAAGCGAAGGACTAACCAAACATGGCTGGGCATTTCCCGTAATAGGACAATTCCTATCACAAATTACAGTCTCATTATTTTCTGGGGGCTTATCAAGTGCTGGTGGGGAAGCAAGGAAAGGTACCTTATTCAACACTAATTCTCCTTCTTCAATTTCAGAGGGAGGGTTTGGGGTTGAGGCCACCTCGTTCATCCTAGACGGACATTAAACACCCTCAGAGTCCTCCCTCAATATAGTTGAATTAGTGAAAATCATGGGCTTTGTCATTGGGGGATTGGGATTTTTAATTAATTGAGAGGAGCATGATAACTTAAAGGCTAAGTGGTTTGATACCAGACCTTTGTAGAGTTCAGGTTCTAAATGGTATTAACAATTAGCAGTAGTGAAGATCAATGATTTAAGATGAGGTGAGCGAGAATCTAAATTAATAAGCATTTTGATATCTGAAGAGCGACACCAGTCCTTCTCAAGGCCAATAAAACCCCCAAGGCTATCCTTGATTTTAAGCAGGATTTGGGAATGCATAAGTTCTACTGGGATGTATTTAAATCTAACCCATTTTGAAATTCTTTGAAACTTATATGTGCTAGGGAAGAAGTTCGGCTACCAATCTATGAAATTAAAATTATAGCTATGATAAAATACAACTTTACCAGTTAACAACTCCATTTTTAAAGATTGCCTTATACAGTCGATAAATAGAAAGTAATTAGGGAGGATAGTAATACTTACCTGACCCTCATAAGTATCTTCCAACCATTGGGCAACTGAATCCACCGATTCCCCTTTCCCACACCATTTAGCAAACAAACCATACTTTCTGTAATGATCCCTCAAACCCTTCACGAATTTTTCTTCGGAGACATATAATAATTCATCTTTCGGGTCTAGGGTTTGCATTTTCTGGTTTGTTTGTAATTCTCTGAATGAAGGCGTCATTCCTAGATCTTGTTTGAGGTATACGACTAGGGGGCGATGAAGCACCAGGGGTAGGGGTTCATCTCTCACCTAGGGGGATCACATTGGCACTTGTAGCAAAACTCAGTATGAATGAGGATATGGGGGAAATCCACACCTTCTCAAGACTACCAGAGGACCTGCCCTGGGTCTCATCAGTTCGAACCCGCAATAGCCTACGATATCTCCTGCTTAAGACATCATGCCAGTCATTTGCCTTGTTTCCATTGGATAAGTTTTCTAGGTATTGTTTTTGAGGCCGCCAACTCCTCCCATGGGAAACCAAAGCAGGGCAAGCAACAAGATCTCTACCTGTATTAGGGGGAGGAAGACGACCCAAACAATCAAATTTGTTCCCCTGCAGCCTGTAAGTAGGAAATCTCGGCGTAAGGTTATGCCCTATTTTCAATTTTTCTGCCAAATTTCGCTTCTTGCGAGTCATATTGCATACAATTATAAAATTTATAAATATTATTTATTATAATTCATTTTCTATTAATTTTTTTGAAATTGAAGAAGTAATAGTTATTTGTAAGTTCATTTTGAGTAGAACAATAATAAAATTATATATTTGCAATTTGAATATGTTTTTAAAATAAGATAGTAATGAAATTCTATATGATATAATCATTCATATATAATTGATCTTTTTTTTTTCACATTTAAAAATATTTAAGTTATCACAAAATAAATCTATTGACATCTCCATATTACTCACCATTGTTACAAATTCACATGGTTTCCCATATATCTCTTTGTCATGCTTTGTACTTTGATTATGTAAAGTAAGTAGTAATAGACAACTATTTTTTGCTAATTCAAAAGATGCTAAACCCATATAGAATGTAAATCTTAAATATTCAAAGTGCCACACATCTTTCATTATCTAAACAATGGCTTTCTTTTGTAAAATTTAAGCCCATATAGAATATATATCTTAAATATTCAAAGTATCACACATCTTTCTTTATCTAAATTGTGGATTTCTATTGAAAAAGAAGTTGTTCAGAGAGGGTAACACCAATGGGCCACATGCAAGGCATGATATCATATTTCTTAAAGCGAGCTAGATCCTTGAAGCCTTTCATGTCATCTCACATTGAAGCTTCACAAGATATAAATGATCTTTGTTGTCCATTCTAACTTTTTCACAAGCCTGAAAGAAGCAAACATGTAATTTAAATTCAATCACCCACTCCTCCACTACCTTGCCAACACCCTTCCACTATCTTGTCATGCAAAATGTATCGCCTTAGGCTAGTGTGCAATCCACTACAAACGATTAATATGCATGCAAATGCCAAATTTTTCTTAAAATAAGTTTTCAATTATACTAATACTATAAATCAAATACTCACAAATTATATCTTCTTACATTACACAAATCAAAATTAAAAAAAAAAAGATTAATACTTGAAATCTCTCTAATTTTCTTCTTATATAATTTTGCATTTTAGCTATTGATTCAAGCTATATAATTACTTTCAAAATTTAACACCTAATATAGGCATCTAATCATTTTGCTACTTTTGTTTTATAGGCGCCGAAGACAAATGACATATATCACAAAATTCAAGTATTCATTCATCTAATAATTTTGCTACTTTTGTTTTATAGGTGCCGAAGACAAATGACATATATCACAAAATCCAACAAATGACATATATCACAAAATCCAAGTATTCATTTTTGCCTACCTATTTTTCTTAATAATCTTTGAAATTATTGTTTTCAATAATAATACCCTAACTCAACTATTGGTGTGTGCATTTTATTCTTGACGTTTAAAATTACAACACACAAAAGAATCAATCAAATCACTTGTATTTTTTTGACCACACTATTACACAAAGATCATCTTTTATTATACTCATACTAAACACACTCATTGTTGATGATAATATTCTTGAATATAACACAAAACAAATCTACTCAATGTAATCAGTATCCTAAATTAATCTTCTTCATAATAAGAACATTTTACATAACTTACCATTTTAAATTATAAATTATATCGGTTCTTATACAATTTCCCCACATTTAAGATCAACTTATTCACATTCCAAATAATTATCTTCTAACTTTTACCTGCCCTCCAAGTCTGTTTTTTAATCTAATTTTGTGCTCTCGGCGGGTGACTCAGCAGACAAAAGCGCACCGCAACAAACACAACATCCCTGATACATTTTTATACCCACATTTCATAATCAGTTTCTGCTTCTCTTTTAAGTTTTTTCGGTGCGCAAACTAAAGAAAAAGTATTGCCTATGCATTCACATTTCTTCTCAAATTGATGCAGAAAACAAGATTTTGCAGATACAAGAGGATTCTATATTTCTTTCCCAAGGGAACTTTCTGTAATTATGTGATCTGATGCCATAACTGGCCATTCACGTACTTCCTTTATTTCATTTAAATCATTTCTTTTTTAATTCATTCCCAAATTATACAAATTGCCATTGTAGAAGTATTTAGCATATGCTTTTATCTCATCGCCTCTTTTCACAGGCCCGAGGCTTTATTACGCATTGAAAAAACTTAAGAATGGTAGATTTGTAGCCTAAGTGGATTCTTGTGAAGGGGGCAGCTAAAATGGCATGGCTGAATAAGGTAAGTTTCACAAATTTTCCCGATCTAGCTGGCGCTGTCAACAAGATCAGTGAAAGTGTGAAGAATATTGAAAAAAATTTCGACTCTGCACTTGGCTTTGAGGACAAACAAGATGCAAATGATACAAATGGAGGTAAGTACAAATTGGTTTGTGCCCAATTGTGTAAATAGATCTTTTTTGTATCTTTTTAATTGATTTATTTGCCCTGTATTTGTGCATTTGAGCTGAATTTGAAATGTATGTTGTGTTTTAAGCGATTTGGGTTTGAGATGGTTAGGCGAAAGCTCTATTTTAGCCTCTGCCCTTGCTTTCTTTTGAACCCTTGCCCTGCCCAATGCAACTCAATAGGGTAAACAAACACCAATTGTATTTGTAGGAATCGAACCGGGGTATGATCCGTATAGAGGTCCTTAAGGGTTGAGAACGTGGATTTCGTCAAAGCTTTTCTGGATAAAAACTTCTAGGCAGATTATCCAAAGAATCTTTGGCAAATCTCATCCTGCGAAAATCTTGATTTTAAAACTCTATTATTTTGGATTTAACTTGGTTATTCTGAAGCTGTATGGGAATTGAATCAGTGATCAATTTTGTAACAACTAATTCATTTTGTAAAAAACTTCGCAGTTAGATCAAAGTCAATTTTTCAAATGGTTAGGAATGTACTTTAAGTGTAACCCAACTGTAATTGAAAAGGATATTTTTTAAATTTTGAGCTGGCGGGCCTTGAGATTTGGGTTTAGCACTCCAGACTAATAGGCCTCCTTCTGTCAGTACAATATTCCTTGTTGAAGAATTTTTTTAGCTGGTATGCTGGCGAAACTTTGAACTCTGGCCATTCTGCAATCTGGTGATAAATGCACAATCTTACCATCACAACACAACTCATTCTATTGTAATTTTTATCAGTTTAGGAAGGTTCCTATCATGCATTTCTTTAGCTTATGACGTTTATACTTTATAGGCTTCTTGCTGTACAGGCAATTGGAATTACTGAAAAAATATCGTTTTCTTTGTCATGCTGGTATGATTTATGAAAACAAGCTGCTAACTGAAAATAGTATCGAGATTGGAAAATTATGGCTGAAAGTCAGAAATTGAAAAATACCGAGTAGCAATCAGAAATATCAAATTTTTAGAGCACCTTGAAACAAGCACACTTTATTATAGTAACATAGTTTCATTTTGATTTGAATCTTTTCAGTTTCCGACCTTAATTTAGAATTTTCTGAGTTTGGATTCTAGTTATAGATTTCCATTCCCCATACTTCAATTAGAAGTTTTTTCAAGTCATATTAGAATTTTTGTTTGTTTTGTTAGCTGTAATAGTTTGGGCTCATTAGCAGTTGGTTTGTTCATATGATTTTCACTCACGTATTGATATGTCATCACTCACATAAATTATCATTTGCAAATTATATAGTCTTTAATGGGATTTGGAGTTTGTGCACCAGTTCACTCAATTCTGGTTTATTCTAACCAGGAAGCCATGGCTGATGTTCTTTCATTTATTAATAGGTCTCAATTTTGAGATAATGCTCTATGGTAAATATTTAGTTACTTTAAAGTGTCAGAAGCTTAAATTACATATTCTGTTTTTTCTGGATTTTGTAAATGGACTTTGGACATCAACAGACAGAAGAACTCTGTTCGACCCAACTGCAACCCTATTGAAGCAGAGAGATACAGATGACAATATTGCTGTTGAAGAAGTTTCCCAGTCTTCTAAAAGCACGGCATTGCAAGACGCAACAAATATATCATCGGCTCAAAGTCCATTGGAAACTGTTTCTAAAGATGTTGCTTCTCAATCTGAAGAGCAGGTTCAAGCACCTCAATCCAGGGAAGAGGATCAGTTCCCTTCCACAAGAAGTGAGGAGGAGCATCAGCATAGTCCTTCAGCCTTGGATCAAGATGAGCATTCAAATCCACCAAAGGAGTCAGAGAATAATAACAATTTAGTTCCCGTGGAAAATGCTCAGATAGAAGCTAAATTTCAAGTAGTTTCAGAGGTGACTCTTCCTAGTGAAGTATTGGAATGCCAGGAACTACAACATGCTGAAGTGGGTCGTTCAGAAGATTACTCAGATGGAAATCACTTGTTAAAGCTTTCAGAGTTAGTGGAAGAAGTTGTGCCAGCCCCGGCAGAGAATAAGGACGAAGTCAAGGATTTGCAAGAAAATGTATCTCAGGAAGAGATTGCTTTCCAACAGCCTGACTATGATACTAATTTAATAAGGAAAGCTAATGCATGTATCCCTTCTGATCCTGAACCTAGTAATTTGCCATCAGTTACCATTGATAGCAAGGATGAGAGTACGGTTGATGCAGCTGAGAGTAATGAGATGCTCGCAGTTGATAAATTTTGTGCTGAGGATAAAGCTATGCCCTACAGTAATGGGATCTCAGACAAAACAATTATTGCTAGTGCTGGACATACTCAAGAACTGGAAAAGGATGCTGCCATGGGACAGAATCAATTAGAGTTGCCTCTCAAGCCAGATTCAACTGTGTCTCTTATTGTAGAAAGTGATTCTGAAATTGAGAAGCTAAAGAGAGAGATGAAAATGATGGAAGCAGCTTTGCAAGGTGCTGCACGACAAGCTCAGGTATTCAAACATATTGTCCATATTAACAAATTAAAAAAAGATATAGAAAATGGTGTCTTAGAAGCTCATGTAAACATAGCAATACTTTCTTATTCAAATCTTAACATATCTTGAAATGCTTTGGAAACTAAACAAATATATCACATGCTCTTTCATTGTGTAACAGTAAAACATTGTTTGTGACAAACACTTCTTTCTGTGTCCATTAACTACAGTATCATCGTATAGATGTATTTTATGATATAAAGCTAAGATGTGCACTTGCTGTCAGAGGCAAAAATCACACATGTTTGACACCGAGACATTGCATTTTAACTTTACAAAGTTGGCTGCCCTGGTCTAATTGAAGCCGCTTTCATTAATTTATCACAAATTTGTTTCCTGAATTCTTGGAAAGCCTCTGTAAATATAGATAATTAGCATTTCAATGTTTCTTGAACTTTTTGTCTGGGATATTTGAAACTTGAGAATTAGGGAGCATTGGTTGTAGTTGGCACCATTGCAGTTCTGAACTCTTCAATTGAAACAAAGAAAATGAAGTCGCTCAACCTGAACATGTTATGCTCATTGTGTTTCTGGATTAATCTAAAATAATATGTTAATTCATTTTCAACATGCTTCTATAAACAATTGATAGCTTTTGATGACAAGGAAAAATGAAGCATTGATATGGAGTTTGCAAAAAGCAGTTCAAGAAAAGCCATTTTATATAAATTCAAACTTAGTATATGTTATTATTGTGGTCCGAGGAAAAGCTTGTATCAAAAACAATCTAGCTGTGAAGGATCCACTAACTCCTATCAAATTTTTTATAATCACTAAGTAAAGGCATAAATCAGCCACATTCAAAAAACCTTGCTAAATTAATTTCAATGATCTCTTTGGATTTTTGAGTTACTGATATGGATGGGGTTTCTCATCCATAACTATTAGTGGCACAACTCTAACATGGCAATGCCATATTGTCGTTAAAGTATAAACATTTAAAAGAAAAGAAAAAAACTTAAATACTTTTTGAAAAAAAAAGATTTCTCACGTTTAAATGAGGAAAACACGACAATTGAAAAAAAATAGCAATAAAGAAAGTAGCAGAAAAGGATTTATTTTTCAAAGTTTTTCCCCCTTTTCAAATGCATTCACTTAAAATATAAATAACATTTGCTTTTTTTTGAACTGCGTGCTAGTTTGACCAAGCAATTGCCAAATTTGGCCGGTGTGTAGGGTGGCATATCTCAGCGAGATTGTATTACGAAATGTAATTGGTAAAACTTGAATTGTATTTACAATGAGCAAGAACGCTCAATAAATAATGTACAATGAATTACAAATTAGAAAGTTTCTAACAAGAAACTTAGGATAAGATCGAAGATGATTATTACGAAATGTAATTGGTAAAACTTGAATTGTATTTACAATGAGCAAGAACGCTCAATAAATAATGTACAATGAATTACAAATTAGAAAGTTTCTAACAAGAAACTTAGGATAAGATCGAAGATGATCTAAAAATACAATATATTACATGATTGAGCATTAATAATTAACTTAGGAAAATATTATTTTAATACCCTCCCCTAATGCTCAATCTATCAATTACACCAAGATGCCCCCTGAATTTGACAAACTTATTTAGACTGAGCAACTTGGTGAGAATGTCGGTTATTTGATCCTCTGTAGGAACATATAGCAACTGAACTGATCCATCTTCAACAAGCTTTGTGATGAAGTGATAGTGAGTTTCCACGTGCTTGGTTCTTTCATGGAAGACTAGATTTTTGGCAAGTTTGAGAACTCCTTGATAATCACAGAATAAGGGAGTCGGACCTGCTTGAGATAATGTGCATATCCGCAAGCATCTGACGAAGCTACGGCCTCACATGCTGCCTTAATTGCTCCTTGATACTTTGCTTCTGTCAAGAGAGAGCCACTGCCTGCTGCTTTTTACTAGTCCATGTGACTGCACCAGATCCCAAACTAAACACACACCCAGATGTTGATTTTCTATCATCAACCGAACCTGCCCAATTTGAATCTGTGAAACCACTGAGTCTAAGATTGTGACTCCTAGTGTAAAGAAGTCCATAATCAGAAGTGCCCTTCACATAATGCAGCACACGCTTCGCTACTACCCAATGGTTAGCCTTAGGGGCTGTCATGAAGCGTGAAATGTAGCTCACTGCAAAACTGAGATCAGGTCTAGTGGTAGTGAGATAGATGAGATTACCCACTAGTTGCCTGAATTGTGTTTCATCTATAGGAGGAGAATCAAACTTGGTTGACAATTTCAGTCCTGTCTCCATAGGCATGGAAGCAGGTTTACAATCCTGCACTCGAAACCTGTCAAGCAAGTTCCTGGCATACTTAGACTGAGAAATAAAAATGCTACCATCAGTCTGCCGAACCTCAACACCTAAAAATAATGGAGAAGCCCCAAATCTGTCATCTCAAATGCCTTGCATAGGTCCTGTTTGATTTCTACAATCAAATGTGCTGAACTGCCAGTAATGATCAAGTCATCCACATAGACAACAAGAAAGAGAACTTCATCACCAGAGTGTTTGATATACAGATTACTATTAGAAGGGCTACGCTGAAAACCATGAGCAACCAAGTACTGATCAATCTTGATGTACCACGCTTGAGGAGCTTGTTTGAGTCCATAGAGTGCTTTCATGAGTCTACATACTTGATGTTCTTTGCTGGCAACCTTGGAACCAGGAGGTTGCGTCATGTAGACTTCTTCCCGTAACTCACCATTGAGGAAGGCACTCTTAATATCCATCTGATGGACTTTCCATCCAAACTGAGCTGCAATATCGAGAAGAAGACGAATTGTACTCATCTTGGCAGTAGGAGCAAAAGTCTCCTCATAATCAATGCCCTCTTGCTGTGTGAATCCTCGAGCAACCAATCTGGCCTTGTATTTATCTAAGGTACCATCTGCGTGATAGTTGACCTTATACACCCATTTGCAACTAATGGGCTTCTTCCCTGGAGGAAGATCAGAGAGAACCTAGGTGTTGTTCTTCAAAAGGCTTTGGTATTCTGCGCCCATTGCCTGTTCCCACTCTGGGATCCCTTTTGCTTCTGCATATGTCTGAGGATCATAATACTATGAATGTTGGCCATGAGAGCAATGTTAACTGTATTTGCTGCTTGCCCTTATTTCTAGAAGATCTACCCTTAATGAGCTTATCAGGATGAAGATCACTGATGGTCTTAGCCCACCATTTAGGCCGGAGAGTAGAAGTACCAACATTGGATGTAGGAGGTTCAATTGGAACTGGAGGAGGAACAAGTATAGGTGGAAGATTAGCATCATTCGGAGGAAATTCAGGTAGTGCATCATCAAATTCTGAATCTGCATCATCCCTCCCATCAGGTGAACCAAATGGAAGACGAACACCTAAATGAGAAGCCTTCAAAGGCTGATCCTTAGAATGCTACTTAGATGAGGAAAGTTGAAAAGGTCCTTGTTCTTCATCAAAGACAACATCACAACTGAAGATGAGATGATCAGTGTCTACATCAATCAACCGGTAAGCCTTGAGGTTGTCACTATACCCTGTAAACATAAGCTTCTAACTCTTGGAATCCAACTTGGAGCGCTTGGCATTTGGAATCCATACATATGCTAAAGAGCCAAAAACCTTCAGATGACTGATCCTGGGTTTGCGACTAGTTCGGGCTTCCTCAGGAGTCTTCCCCTTAACAGCATGAGTGGGAGACTGACTAAGGAGGTAGACTGCAGTAAACACTGCTTCTGCCCAATGCTTCTTAGGAACATTTCTGTGTTCCAACATAGACCTAGCCATTTCTATAATGGTGTGGTTGCAACGTTCTACAATGCCGTTTTGTTGAGGAGTGTACGGTGTGGTTAACTGACGTTTTATGCCATGTGTATCACAGAAAGTGGAGAAAGCAGTAGAACAAAACTCCTCCCCATTATTAGACCTAAGAGTAATAATAGAACAACCAGATGCTTTTTCTACTAAGGCCTTAAATTTTTGAAATACAGGAAACACATCTGATTTCTGTCCAAGAAAGTACACCCACATTTTACGAGTGTAATCATCAACAAAAAGCAGAGATACCTGCACCCAGTAACGGAAGGAGTATTCATTGGACCACATACATTAGTGTAGTCCAAAGATATAACAATTGGTTGCAAAAATGTGATTGGACCACATACATTAGTGTGGTCCAAAGATATAACAATTGGTTGCAAAAATGTGTATGAAGTCAGCTCCCAACAATTAGTAGAAAAGGGTAGAAGTTGGCAATTTCAATTTCAAAATTTTGAATTTGGGGTTAGTTATGTGTTGTATGAGATTGAACCTGCTCATTTTGGGATTGTCCTGGGATAGAGGATGTAGAATCTCAAGGCAGGGATTAGGTGCATGGACATTTGGGTTGATGATAAGGTGAATGTGTGGGATAGGTACAAATAGGGCTAGGATAAGGTTGAATGCATGGAAGTGTGGGAAGGTGAGTAAAATGGGTTTGGATAAGGATCAGGGAGGGAGCCAAGCTTAGCTGAAAAGTGTGCCACTTGTTGCCATGCAATTGTATTAAGCCATTCCATCAGAATGGACCCAAAACCGAATGTGAATTGGCATGTGCAACCTAATTTGAGTATTACAATAACCATACTACATAATATTAGACCTGAATTGAAAATTGTAATGTCCCTTTTCTGAATCACCTTACATTTTGCTTTATTTTCACAGATCCAAAATGAAACAGATAGTATAATATAGTTAGGGATATAATTCTCACCCAAGAATAAGATAAGATAAGCCTGCTTTGGAAACCTGCAATTGAGTTATATAACTATGAAGGTATAATTCATGAGATACATCCATTTCTAGGGTTAAAGAGAACACATATTCATAACATTTCACAAATCTAAACTATTATGTGTGGTCCAACCATAATGGGGGTAGAGATAAGGAGACATGATAAGGTGCCTAAATATCACCTACCCTAGGCCCAAGAGCAGAAACTTTATACCCCTTGGCCTCATGTGGCCTTTTGCCATCTTCATTAGGTGATACCTAGTGAGGCCTGCATAGCCGTTCACCTTCATCATGCCATCCTTCTCAAACTCTTATGATTGAAGGTCCCTTGAGTTCATCTCAACAATTGATCAATGTAAAGTTTGTAGGGGTGCTGTAAAATGACCCTCTACCCTAGGCCCAACAGCGGCAATTCTGTCCCTCCTGGTTCCATGTGGCCTTTCTGCCATCCAGATGGGGTGGTGTGTCTAGCGAGGGATCCACGGCCGTTCCCCCTCCTTGCATTGCCTTCCTTACCCTACCATGATCGTTTATTGCAAGCAGAAAATCATATTATTAAATGCATAGATAGATATGCTAAATTCAGACATTCATATCTGCATGCAACTGATATAAATATATACATTCACATCTACATACAATTGATACAAATACATATACATGAGTAATATAACTATTTCTGCATACCACAAGAATTTAATATGTCACTATAGGATCTACTGCATATGAAAGTCTTTGTTGCTCATTGATGCTCTGTCCTGATTGCTGATATTTATAACTGATTTGCACATGTAATTCTTCTTGGTTTATGTAGATTATAAGTATTTGAATTTTTGATCTGGTTCTTTATTCTGTTCTGCCTTTATATCTGCTCTAATCTCAGAGATTAGAATGACGTTCCATGAATTGTTCTTCTAATGTTCACCAAAAGTTTTGTTTATGTATCTTTCAACCTACCTCTTTATCCAACAGTCACCTCCCTTTGATTAGGTTGGCCAACGTTAATATAATGTTATTTATTTGTTCTGATCCCATCTCCAAAGGAAGTTGGCCTCTCTTAATTAATTCGCAGTTGGCTCATTCCAGCAGGAAATGATTCATACGTGGCCACTAACAACCTATTCCAGGTCGGCCCTATTTAGTTGTTTCGTTGCCGAGGGTATTTTATTAGGTTGGCCCCTAGAAATTTCAATTAGTTTTACATCTGAATGTTTTATCTATTAAGGCTGCGATTGTTATTTATTTTGCCCTAGTGTCAGGCAGGGCACGGCAAAAATTCAGATGGGAGTTTACATACAAATCACCAAAATTTAATTGTCTTCATTTTAGTTTTTGTTGTCAATGTAGAAAATCTCTAAAGCAATATAGCAACTAGATCTACTTCTTCCACACCTCATCTTTGCTTGTGCCAAAATCAGAATATGAGTTTGAGTCACTCCCAATATGAGGGATTGCCTTGTCCAATGGAACCTCAACCAATCTTTGGGATCAATATCCGATTGTGGGACTGGCGTCTAACGATACTCATGGGTTTATTGATCTTGAAATCTTGTGTAATGTCCCATTTTGGGATTACCCTAAATTTTGCCCTAGGATCACACGTCCAAATGAAACAGAGAGCATAATATAGTTAGAGATATAAATTCTCACCCAAGAATAAGGTAAGATAAGTCTGTTTTGGAAACCTACAATCAGTTAGATAACATTGAAGATATAATTCATGGGATAAATCCACTACTAGGGTTAAAGGAAACATATATTCATAAACATATAACAAATCCAAACTATTATGTGGGGTTCAACCCTAACAGGGAATGAGATAAGGAGACATGATAAGGTGCCCAAAATACCTCAAAATATCTCGTACCCTAGGTATTTTGGGAGAAGAATGCAAACCTTGAATAGAAGGAAGAGTGGTTTGGGGTTTCTCAATTCACAAATAAGTTACTTCATTCTTCCATTCCACACTTCTACATCATGGCAAAACTCTTTGACCAAAAAGTGGCTAAGGTCAAGGTTGATTCAAATAGGGCAGCTGAGTCTTTTATGAGGCCAAGATGTTGTTACTGCTCATGTGGGAGTAAAGGATGGCAAGTTATAGAGCAGCGGAGTCTTTTATGAGGCCAAGATGTTGCTACTCTCACGTGGGAGTAAAGGATGACAAGATATGGTGCTGAACAACTAGTTGACTGCTAGTTGCTAGAGATTCTTCTTTGGGACTCACACTTAATTACGAACACAATGCTTTGCAATTTAATATATAGGTGTACTACATGTCAAGTGAACTCTCCCTTCTATGTATACATTGTTATGTACATGTTTCTCACTTGTTCAATGCAAATCAATGATAAAGGTCATGAAAAAGAGATATGAAGGGCTCAGAGATTCAAGACATAATAATGGATGCTTGTTTTTCTCCTATGTTGATGGGGGCTAGGTGGTTCCTTCAACCTTCATTAATTCAAAAGAAATACAGTCAGAGAACACTATACAATTTATGTGAGAAACATGCCAAAACATATTGGCTTCCATGATATGCTTTTACCAATTAACAAGAAGAAGGAATGCAATAATTAGACTACTAACCAGTAATAGAGAATGGCTGCCACTTCAAACAACTTGATTACAACTTATGAATGAAAAATAGACTGCATATCCTTTTTTGTAGGTAGTAGAGGCTGAGAATTTTGCTTTGAGCTGGAATTCAACATAAATTTCAAGAGGATCTATACAACTCTTTTGTTTTGGAAGAGCCAAAGCTACTTGGGTTGCTGTTGTCAAGTAGGGCAAGAGTTGAATAGCTGAACAAGATAGATTCTTATTTCAACTAAGAGCTTATACAAAATGGGCAAATTCTGTGGAAAAGTTTATTTATTCCATGCTTAAATGTAAGTTCTTTCATAGCTTATTTGCAAGCAGGGAAGAATTTTTGTGTCTGTATCGGCAATACCTTTTAAATTCTGTAAAGGAAGGCACCAATTTGTTTGGATGGACCTGCAATTGTATTGGGATGTAGATGTGGATTTGAAACGTAACATTGATAATTTTCATGGGGTTGGTAAGTATGATTTCCTTGATGTTGTTGAGCTATAAGTACAGGAGTAAGAGATGCGGTTAAACTAGATAGTGATAATGACATTGTTCTTTATGTGCTCTACAGTAGCCATTCAGTTGTGTGGGAGCTGGAGAGGCTTGTGCTTTATTCTTTTATTCTTTCTCAAGATTTTGAATTGTGATTTAAGTTTAATGAGTCTATAATGTGTAACTGTATATGTGTGATTTAATGAAATTACATAGTTCCATACATAGTTGAACTACTCGCCAAAAACAAAAACTCGCCAAGGCCCAAAAAAAAACTTGGTGAAAACTTGGCAAAAACTTGACAACTTAAAAAATTGCTTAAATTTAATTAGAAGTGCATTTGTTTTGCAAAATTCAATGAGGAGATGCATCCAATGAGTCAATAAATGAGTACACAAAAGAAACAAGCTTAGTCTAGATATATTTGATTGATTTAAATGCAAATTGGGTACAAAATGGCATTCTCTTGTGGAATGCTGATGGCTGACAGGCTAAAACAAAATGAAATAACAAATTGTTTTTGTAAAGTAAAACTAAATATTACATCAAAACATTTTACATCTTCCTCTTACCAGCTCTAGTGAAAACCAGGGGAGAGATGGAACTAGAGGGTCTAGTCCTAGGAGTCTGATGTGGCTCCTCCACCTCGCCAAAATGAGGTTGAAGGTAGTACTCCTTGTGGGGGTCTGAGGGTGAGAGAGGGGTAGAGAGATAAGTCTAGATCTTGGGGGAGAGAGGAGAGAGTGAGATAGAGAGTGGTATAGAGAGGGGATAGAGGAAGAGTGATAGGGAGATAGATAGGTCTCAAATTTGGGGCAGATAGAGTGAGTGATATAGAGAGAGCGAGAGAATGCTGATAGGAGTGTACTAATTATTGAAATTTGACTAAGTCTGAAAATTTAAAAGATCTAAAACCTAGAACTTGCATTATAACTCCTGTAGGTCTGAAACCTCTTTCAAACATCCTGCCAATATATACATGAAATATAACTTAAAGTATAAGATATAATCAAATGTTATATTTCATGTATATATTCTGATGAAGAGAATGAGACTGACTTGAAAAAAAAAATTGATAGTTTTTTGAGGTGTTTGGGCCTCTTGTTTTTATGCAGCCAAGTTTTTGTCAGAGAATCGCCAAGTTTTTGTGAAAAACTTGCCAAAAACTCGGCGAGTTTTTCCCAAAAACTCTGAGTTTTTTGTGCGAGTAAATGGTGTAAATACTCACCGAGCAAAAAAACTTGCTGAGTACTCTGTGAGTATTCCATCTATTAATCTTATGATCTCTGGAAGTTCCATAGATCATAAGAATATGGGACTTGGCTCCTAGGATGAGAAAACTCAGGTTTTGTAATAAATTAATTGGAACAATTTTATCATGCCTTTTTCATGATTCAATTGCCATGAGACCACCAAAAAAATTGTTTGATTGCATAAAAGTTAAAATTGTGATTATATCCATAATTTTTCTATTGTTCGACTTTGCGACGATTTACAAAAAAATAAAATAAACACCCTATTTAATCTTAACGAGATTCTTTGTTTTTTTGAAAACCCTAACTGTAACTGTAACCTGAACCTGATTTTTTAGTTTGCCATTTTATTCTGGAGAATGATTCTTTTGCTGCTATGAACAACTATGCATCACATTGCCAAGGTTCAGTAGGCATTTTGACATTTTTTTCATAATAAAAGAATAAATTAACAAGATAGCTTCATTGTAGTATTTTTCAAAGTCAATTGTTTTCATTGTGATATGTCTGCTAAATTTGGAATTTCACAATTAAGGATTTAGAAATTAGAAATCAGAACCTATCAGTCAAATTTGATTGTTCTAATATGCAGATGACTTCTGTTTTTTATTAGTATTGTTTCCAATCCCATCTTCCATTGTTTGATAATGATGCCGTTTTCTGGCCTATCTATAGCAAAGCTTCAAGTTGAAATATGACCCTAGCCATCCTTCTTTATGATTTTCCTTTTTTGATTGTTTCTAAGTTTTTTTTTTCTAAATTAAGCACAGCTGTTTTCTTTACTGATTGGTGAAGTAGGCTAACTTGTTCATAGAAAAATGTTAGTCTGGCTTTCCTTAATTTTAAAATAAGAAATGCCAACACATTGACTAATTTAATAAATACTATTGTTATATGAAATGGCCCCAAGGGTTGGCATGTTTGGTTGGGTCAGTGTTGTTAAAGGCGTGAGGGTTTCCCATCAACCTCAGTTTGACTCTTGATTACTGGTGGAAGTGGTGTGAAGCAGCCATCTTTCTGCTCAGGAGTTTAGGGGAGGTGTCCATTAAGGTGTGAGAAACCCAGGAACCTTCTGATTCTCCTAGTTATCAATTAAAAAATTTAAAATTTAAAAAGAAAAAGAAAAAATAAATAGTATATGAAACAGTATCTTTTCTCTATATCTTCTTCACTAATGTTTTAAAAACATTTTTATCGTAGACGTATTTGATGTCAAGTTCAATTTTTTTGTAAATTATGGCCAATTTGTATTTCACTAAACTTTTTGCTTATGCAGTCAAAAGCAGACGAGATTTCAAGATTGCTGATTGAAAATGAACAGCTGAAAAATACAATTGAGGATCTTAAGGTAGGTATGAATCAATTCACTATCTAACTTTTATTCTGAAATGATGCAGTAGTTAAGCTATATAAAAATATTGTTTGATTGTCTTTTCCCTCTTATATTTTCTTCTGTGAAGATGATTGAGTTTATTTTGCCACTAGTAACTTTTCCTGTTTATGAATGTTCTTATCATTCCTGATGGTGTGTATGGATTTTACCTTGTTTTTTTTTTCAAATTTTATAGAAGAAATCACCGGAGGCAGAATCTGATGCATTACGTGATGAATACCAACAACGTCTTGGGGCTCTTGAACGGAAGGTACACCAAATTTTCTGTAGAGTGATAATTTCAGTTAGCTAGCACAAATTTGTTATTTCCCTGATGAGATGAACAATTCATTTGTTTTTCAAAAATAGATTTGCTCTAGACACGTTCTAGTTAAAGTTAACTTGGGTTATATTTGATTTCCTAGTTAAGCACCTCAGTGGTATTCAACAGACCTGTGTGTGTGATTGTGAACTTTTTTAAGGAAAATGTAAAATCCTTTGATTTCATGTTGAATTTGCACGAGGAAATGAGGTACATCTTGCTCTTTTGTTGTGTAGATTGTGATAGCTGTTAGATGGCCTTATTTTAAATACCATGGTTATTATCTGCCTGTAAGGAATGAAACTTGGACTATGGTTTTATTAAGTAGTGCATGCAGATTGTTATCAGTAGGAATTACAATTGGAAGTGTGTGATTTGATTTGCAATTTCTATGAAAATATGAATACTTTCAATCTGGGTAGCAATTATATGTTAACTCATATTGAATGTTTTTTAATCTAGCTTGCAATTACGTGATAACTCATATCAGCATATGCTATTGATAAACTCATTTTAATATCAATCTCCTGCAGACTCCCATGCTTTGCAAAAGTAGATCTCAGGTGCAACTGTCTCATTTGGCTGATAAATATCAGCAATACATGATTCTTTTAAGATCAATGGTGACCCATTTTATAATGTGTCTTATCTTGGAATTTTCTAATTTGATTAAACTTTTAGACTGCTTGTGATAGGCTTTGGTATATCAATTTGCTTCTAAAAGTGGACCGTCAAATCATAATTTTAGCAAGGTATTAGTTAAATCTTGTAATCTCCCCTTCTAGATATAGGCCTGTTTAATAATAATTGATCTTATATTGGATGAGTGTAGTCTTGGAAGGACAACCTGCACCTAAAAGGAAAGGCAAGCACCTACATACATGTTCAATTATAATTAGACTTAATTCATTCTAATGCAAAAATAGATAGAAATTGGTATATGAGACATGAGAGGGGTTGCATGGGTCCGTTGTCTACAAGCCCAAGGAATGGTTGCTTCTAACCTCTTTGCTAGACTTGGCAGCCCATGTTGCTTGCCCTTCAAGTCCATTACCCATACGCACAACATCTTTTGAGTTTGGCACAGGGAGTGCAATCTGGTTCCTTGACTCAAGGGTCCTTATGACCACTTGTGAGCCCCTCGTCACCACTGGATTACACTTCAAACCTCTTCCCACAAGATGTGGCAAACAGATTGCACCACTTCTTCAAGTGCATACATCTCATATGGAATTAATCTAAATAAATAATGCTATTGTATAAACATATCCAGTTTTGATTCGATTGTATTGAACATTTACTTATAATAGATATGTATCATATAATTTATCATATAAGGCTGTTACGTACCTGAATCCCTGCTTCTGCAGACTTAACTAATATGATTGGTGTTGATGCTAGGTTGCTGGTATAAGTGATGCCACATACCTGGCCATATGTTGTTTGCAACTATAAATCAATTTCACTGAATGTTTGAGAGCCAGACTTATCGCTGCCCTTTCTTGTAGGTGGAACGATTGTCTTATATGCTATTCAATGGCAATGAAAGTCATGTTGCAAAAGACATGACTCTTGGCTGTGCATAACCGCCACTTTCCTTGCACCCTTTCACATCTATTAGCCACCGATTATTCTCTTAATCAATTCGCTGTCACATGATAATAAACCATGCATTCCCGGTATCGGTTAGATAGCAAATTAATCAAATTATCATTAACATTATTTACGGTTTGGTGTTTGTCTTAGACAGCAATTTCGATCTCTATATATATTTATTTTATGCTCCCTTGGGTCTGCTAATGCATATTCTCATTTCACGATAAATTAATATATTATCATAGAATTCAGACTGTTGTGTGAATGACTGTAACCTTGCTTCTATTCTTCTTCTTCTTGCTGATCGATATTATTCTAAACGTAAATCCATGTCCTTCCCCTTCGTGTCCTACCAAGAACAAGGATGTTGCTGCCTGTAACTTAATAACAGTTCTGATCCAATCTGATCCATGGTGATGCCCCTGGATGCGTTTGATTCTTTTCCTTTATATCTCTCAATGTGAGGGAGAGGTCACACTTCTTCATCATATATGTTGGTGTTGGAAATAAGCCACACCCGGACCGACGATGGACTGGTCCAAGAGGAGCCAGTAGCTCAGTGGTAGAGCACTCCAGCAGTGATGGAAGGTCCTAGGTTCAAGTCCTAGCTGGTCCATGTCTCAACATGGTATCAGAGCCAGGTCCAGGCTAGGAGCCCCAAGCATACGAGAGGTGTGGCTTAAGGGGGGGTGTTGGTGTTGGAAATACGCCACACCTGGACCGATGATGGACTGGTCCAAGAGGGGCCAGTAGCTCAGTGGTAGAGCACTCCAGCAAGTGATGGAAGGTCCTAGGTTCAAGTCCTAGCTGGTCCATGTCTCAACAATATATGCCCTTTGGCAAGAGACAAACCCTTTCACCATTAGCACCCTTTGGAAGAGTGCAACTCTGCTCTTTGAAACGGACACAACCTTTCACAATCAGATCTGCACTTCTGATTCCCAAATTATCCCCCTCAAATGACGTTCTCCTCTCCCTTTTATATCTCATGTTTGAGTGAGTCACAACTTTTCGTTCCATCTCTTTTGACCATTCATTAACTTAATTAAATTTTAATTATATTTAATTCTATTTTTTTATATTTTAATTTTTAATTTTATTTTTATTCTTCTGAATTTTAATTTTATTATAAGTTACCATTAAATTCTATTTCAAAGTGGGGACATTACAAATCTACTTAGTATTCACCGTCTTTTTCTTTTTTGTTTTGACCAGTCCCATAAGGGTTTGTAATAAAATCCAAAAGATCACAGATCACGTGGATCTGGACCAGTTTGTATCTATTTCTCTACGCTAATGCTGAGAAAATGATGCAGGCTGCCTGAATGATCAGTTAAAAGGTTTGCACCATGCAGCTTTCTTAAGGATTCACCAAAGAGCTGGGCTTATAAGTTATAAGGATACATGTATAACTTAAAATATATGGTACATTTTTCATTCATTAAGTGTTGTATAAGAAACTTGAAGTGAATATCACTTAGCAAATTAGGATTTCAATTGCAGTATTAATTTATGATGGAAGCATATAAGTCTGTTAGGCGATAGCAATGTCAATTGTAATGTTTCTGGTAGAAAACTGTACAGTTTTGTGGCAGAAGCATTACAATTGATTTAGATGGATTGTGGAAATATCATGTCTCTAATTGATAGTAACGTGTTCCTTGATCTTGTGAATAATTTTAGAAATGCTACCTATTAGCTCCTTTTTCTTGCATGTTGATTGTATTATTCACAAATAGTGTTATTATCAGTCTCTATTAAAACTTGAAACATTAATTGTTAACATATATGCAATTTGTACATTTATGGTGGAAAATGTGGGTTTGACTGTCTCTGTTCCTGGGTGCACAAGCACACGTGGCTGTGAGAGTTGAGGCTATGGTGTCTTGTGCACTTCTCATTATAGGGTGTTAATTCTGTCCATGATGTATAGTCCACATCCATTATAGTGTCATCTATATGCAGCTAAGCAAAACTTAAGGTAAGTATTATATATGGTGTTTTTTGGGAAATGTAATATATTTTGTTGTTGATGTTTTAACGTACATGTCTGCTTATGCTATTTCTTTTATACTTTTGGTACTTAGTCATTCAAGTTTCAATAAAGAAATGCATGGGTAGAGCCTCTAGTTTAAAAGTAAATAAATTGAGCATTAAGCTCCAGAGAAATGTAAATGCAACAAGATGGATGAACCTGATGCAGTTAAATCTGGAACCATGAGAACTAAATACAAGTACAAATACTAATAGCCATGTGAGGGGAGAACCCTTTAGCGAAGTATGGAGCCGATGAAGGTTAAAGGGGGAGATCAAGACATAAGACCAACAATGCTACTGTTGGATATTGTTGAGAAGTTTGCTGGAATGATGTTTTGTCATTGATGTCAACATATTCTTCCGTGTATTCTAGTGTTGCAGTCAGATTAAATAAGTTGGTTTGGTCAGCGTGTTGCAGATGAGTTGTTGTGGTTTAATGGGTTTTGAGATAAGTATCTCTAGCTGAATAAGCAGAAGTTTCAGTGGTCCGCATGATGTTTTGATCGAATTGTGTGATCTGGTATTATGGTTGTTGTTTAGTTGTTCATGTTATTCGGTATTCTAGTTTGTGCTCCACATTGCTCCGGAATTGCTATATCTTGGTTTGCGGATTTGACTGAGTGTTTGGGATGTTCAGGTGTGTCCTCAATTCAGATGGTTCGTGATTTGGAAGTCCGCAAGTGAATCTTTTAGTTTGTTAGTCAGTTGAGTTGATGTTTTTGAGGTTCGGTATAATGATGATAAAGATTCTAGTAAGTGGTGATGTTGCGATGTTTCTGTGGTGATTCACGTTGCTTGTGGATGTTTCTAGATTGTGTTCTATCCGTATTGTTGGTCCGCATTGATCGTTGTGTGTGATATTGACCATTTTCTTGATCCGGTGGTGTTCTTCGTGTTATGCTACATTTATGATGATTGTAGCGTGTTGCGGATGATCAAGGCATAATTCTTGGAGGTGTTTCATGTTTGCGTTGGTAATTTGGGTTCAGACCATGTCTTAACCGACATTGTTTTGGTCCGCATGTGTTGTTGTAGTGTGTGAGGTTATTATTTATTAAGGGTTTAGCTGACCTTCAAATATAGGTTGATGAATTGTATAAATACATGTAATATTCATTTGAGAGATGTATTTGTGTATGCGAATATTGTTTTGATCTTTCAAAAGTAGAGGAGAAAAACAAAGAAGTGCGAAGAGTGTGCAGAAGTGTGAAAGTGCAGAGTTTTAGTATGTGTGCTTAACAGGAACTGTAACTTGGCATTGGGAGATGCTATTTCATGAGTTCTTGTAATCCAGACTGTTGTCCGAATCTTGTAAGGCAACGAGCCTTCCTAAGGGTTGTAGCCCTTTTTGTATTTGAGTAGTGAGCTCTAGGCAGTGTGCCTGGATGCATGTGCATTCCCCATTGTAATATTTCACTTATTTCTAATAGGGTATTATCTCTTTGTGGGTAGGTTCCCACTGTGGTTTTTCCCTTAACCGGGTTTTCCACGTCAAATATCTTGGTGTTATGTGTGTTATTGATGTGGTGATGTTTTATGTTTTCATTGCTAATGATCAGATTTGAATTTGTGTTAAAGTAAAGTTTGTGTGCAAACTGATTCACCCTCCTCTCTCAGTTTGCTGCATTATCGCCTATAATTGGTCTCAGAGCTAGATCTTCTGAAAGAAGCTTGATCGCTTGAGGAGATCCGGGATGGCAACCTTTGCTTTCAAGAAGGATAGTCCGAGGTTTGATGGAACAAATTATAGTCTGTGGAAGAACCAGATGGAATGTCATTTGAGATGCATCGGTGAAGACTATTGGAAGATTACTAAGAATGTGTATAATGTTCCTCAGAATGGTCCTACATCTTTGGATGAGATTAAGGAAGCTGAATTCAATATTAGGGCAAGGAAGCATTGTTGAGTGCTTTGTTTGATTCTAAGATGACTAATGTGATGGATTTGCAGACTGCTCATGAGATTTGGAAGAAGCTAGAGACTTTGTATGAAGGTGATAGTCATGTGAAAGTTGCTAAGTTGCAGAGCTTGAAAGGAAAGTATGAGATGTGAAGATGGGCGAAGATGAGAACATTACCTCCTTTATGCAGAAAGTTAATGAGCTGGTGTTGAATATCAGATGTGCCGATGGAGTATTGGAAGAATCTGAGATTGGTGCTAAGGTGTCGAGATCCTTGCCTTCTGCTTACAAGCACAAAGTTGCTGCTATTGAAGAGATACGGACTGTGATAGATGTGACTAGAGACATGCTGATTGGAAATCTTGCTGCTTTTGAGTTGAGTGAATTCGGTGAAGCCCCTCCTAAGTCTGAATCTGCATTCAAAGCTACTGTATCCGGGAAGCAGAAATATGATCCGGGAGAAAGTTCTACAAGGGTGTCTAGATATGAGAAAGAGATGAGAGAGCTTGAAGAGCTTGAAGTCGTGATTGCTAGAAGATTACTTAAAGGTGCCGGTAAGTTACCTCTTATATGTTTTTCATGCAATAAGATAGGACATTTTGCCTCAAGGTGTCCGAAAAGAGATAGAAATCCTAAGAAGCCATCGAAGCCATATAAGCCTAAATATCAGAATAAGTGTTATTTTGCTGCTGATGAAGGTGTGACAGATGATGAGTTTGAGAAGGGAAATTCAGGAGATGAATGGGTGTTCATTGCTATCAAGGAAGATGATCCGGTGACTGCTGATTCTACTAGCTACATTGTTGAAGAGAAAGATGAATGGGTTATTAACAGTGGTTGCTCTCATCATATGACATGTGATAAGAGTAAGTTTGTGAGTATGGAAAAGTATGATGGTGGTGTAGTAAGGTTTGGAGATGACAAAGCTAGTATAATCCGTGGTAGAGGTTCTATTTTTCTTGATGGTAAGCATAACATTGATGATGTTTTGTATGTTGAAGGTCTAAAGCATAATCTTTTGAGTGTTGGATAGATGGTTGATAAGGGTTATGATTTGCAATTCAAGAATGAAAAATGTAAGATCTTGAGTAGCTCCAGAATTGAGATTGCATCAGGTACAAAGACTAAAGGTAATATCTTTCACTTGAATGTTGGTGGTAAAAGTTGTTTGATTGCTCAAATTGATGAAAGTTGGTTATGACATAGAAGGATGTGTCATGTGAATTTTGATTGCATGGTTGAGATAAGTTCCACTTAAGTAGTGAGAGATCTACTTAAGATTGTAAAGCCTTCTAATCCAGTATGTAAGGAATGTCAGTTAGGGAAGTAGATAAGAGTTTCTTTCAAAACCAAACAATATACTTCTAATGGAATATTGGATCTTGTGCATACTGATTTGTGTGGTCCCTTTAGAGTGAGAAGCTTGTAGGGTGACAGGTATTTCATTTTGCTGATTGATGACTATTCAAGGATGATGTGGGTTACTTTTTTAAGGGATAAGTCTGAAGCATTGGAGAAGTTCAAGATTTTCAAAGCGATGGTTGAGACATAAACTGGTCTGAAGCTGAAATGTCTGAGATTTGACAGAGGTGGTGAATTTACCTCCGGTGAGTTCAAATCTTTTTGTGAAGAGCATGGGGTGAAGAGATAGTTATCTGCTCCGCGGACTCCTCAGTAGAATGGTGTTGTGGAGAGGAAGAATAGGATAGTTCAGGAAGCTGCTAGAACCATGATGATTGAAGGAAATGTTCCGCATATCTATTGGAGAGAAGCTGTGAGTACTGCAGTGTATACTTTCAACCGAGTTCATGTAAAAAGTGATATTGGTAAGACTCCTTATGAGTTATGGTTTGGTCATGCTCATACAGTTAGATATTTCAGAATTTTTGGTAGTAAATGCTATATCAAAAGAGATGAAGATCTAGGGAAGTTTGATGCTAGAAGTGATGAAGGAATCTTTCTTGGTTATTCTACTAAGAGTAAGGCCTACCGATGTTATAATAAGAGATTGAGAAAGATAGTTGAAAGTGCTAATGTGAAGGTTGATGAAGGAAATGAGAGACCGATCAGATCTTGCGGATATGATTCAGATGATCAAGATGTCAGTGCTAATAAAGAGAAGCAAGTGTAGACCCAAAACCAAGTGCAGACTGTTCCAAAAAAGCCTGAGAATGAAGGAGAAGGTGCAAATGCTAGTATAGAAAGAGGTCAAGAGTCTGAAAATCATGAAAATCCTAAGACTCCTAGGTATGTAAGATTGAATCATTCAGAAAATCAAATAATTGGTGACAAGAATAGAGGTGTGATGACTAGGAGAAGAGTTGCCAAAGAGTATTGCTTGATTTCTAAGATTGAATCTAAAGATGTTGATGAAGCTTGTAAAGATGAAAATTGGGTTAAAGCTATGGAAGAAGAACTGAATCAGATTGAAAAGAATAATACATGGATTCTTGTTCCTAGACCTAAGGGTAAGAATGTAATTGGAACTAAATGGGTGTTTTGGAATAAATTGAATGAGCAAGGTGAAGTTAAGAATAAAGAAAGACTTGTTTGTAAGAGTTATTCTTAGATGGAAGGTATTGATTTTGGGGAGACTTTTGCTTCGGTAGCTAGAATTGAAGCTGTTAGACTATTTCTTGCTTATGCTGCTTACAAAGATTTCAAATTGTATCAGATGGATGTCAAGTCAGCCTTTCTAAATGGTGAGCTGGAAGAAGAGGTCTACATTGAGCAACTTGATGGATTTTAGTTGACAAAAGAAAAGGATATGGTTTGCATATTGAAGAAAGCATTGTATGGATTGAAGCAAGCCCCAAGAGCCTGGTATGCTAGATTGGATAGGTATTTGATGAAGCTTAAATTCAATAAAGGTACTGCTGACATGAATCTGTACATCAAAATTGATAATGATAACATCTTGATTGTTGAAGTTTTTGTTGATGACATTATCTTTGGTGGAAATGATAGTTTGTGGAAGAAGTTTGCTGATGATATGCATAATGAGTTTGAAATGTCTATGATTGGTGAGATGAAATTCTTTTTGGGATTGCAAATTACTCAGTTAGATAAAGGTATTTTCATATCTCAGTCTAGAGTATGTGAAGGAATTGTTGAAGAAGTTTGGTTTGGATGATGCAAAGCCTGTTGGTACACCTATGGTGACCGGATTTAAGCTGATTAAGGATGATTGCACCTCTTGATGAGAACTAAGATGCATGGAGTTGCATCAGTCCGGTGAGCTTCACAGAGATATCTTGTGATCCGAATTGATGAGTGTGGCTGCTACTCAGGGGGAGTAGTCAGTGTTGTGGATCAAATGTTCAGATTTGTGTGTTTATCTAAGAGAGAGAGAATCAAGATTTGTGTTGTATGTGTCTTTGGCATTGCTGTCAAAGGGGGAGAGAAGCATTTGAAAAATTGCTATATCCCGTGTTGATCTCAGGGGGAGATTATTGAGAGTTATGGGTTGTTGACTTCTTTCTTTGCATTGATTGTTTTTCACATCCATATGTTGCCATCAATGCCAAAGGGGGAGATTGTTGGATATTGTCGAGAAGTTTGCTGGAATGATGTTTTGTCATTGATGTCAACATAATTCTTCTGTTAGATTAAATGAGTTGGTTTGTTTAATGTGTTGCAGTTTAATGGGTTTTGAGATAAGTATCTCTAGTTGATTCAACAGAAGTTTTAGTGGTCCACATGATTTTTTGATCGATTTGTGTGGTTTGGTATTATGGTTGTTATTCAGTTGTTCATGTTATTCGGTATTCTGGTTTGTGCTCCGCATTGCTCCGGAATTGCTATAGCTTGGTTTGTGGATTTGGTTGAGTATTTGGGACGTTCAGGTGTGTCCTCAATTCAGATGGTTTGTGATTTGGAAGTCCGCAAGTGAATCTTTTAGTTTGTCAGTCAATTGAGTTGATGTTCTTGAGGTTCGATATAATGATGATAAAGATTCTAGTAAGTGGTGATGTTGCGGTTGTTTATGTGGTGATTCACGTAGCTTGTGGATGTTTCTAGATCGTGTTCTATTCGTGTTGTTGGTCCGCATTGATCGTTGTGCACAATATTGATCATTTTCTTGATCCGGTGGTGTTCTTCGTGTTATGCAACATTTATGGTGATTGTAGCGTGTTGTGAATGATCGAGGCATAATTCTTGGAGGTGTTTCATGTTTGCGGTGGTGATTTGGGTCCAGACCATGTCTTAGCCGACATTGTGTTGGTCCGCATGTGTTGTTGTAGTGTGTGAGGTTATTATTCCTTAATTTGTATTAAGGGTTTAGTCGACCTTGAAATATAGGTTGATGAATTGTATAAATACATGTAATATTCATTTGAGAGATGTATCTGTGTATGCGAATATTGTTTTGATCTTTCAGAAGTAGAGGAGAAAAGCAAAGAAGTGCGAAGAGTGTGCAGAAGTGTGAAGTGCAGAGTTTGAGTATGTGTGCTTAACCGAAATTGTAACCTGGCATTGGGAGATGCTATTTCATCAGTTCATGTAATCCGGATTGTTTTCCGAATCTTGTAAGGCAGTGAGCCTTCCTAAGGGTTGTAGCCCTTCTTGTATTTGAGCAGTGAGCTCTAGGCAGTGTGCCTGAATGCATGTGCATTCCCTATTGTAATATTTCACTTATTCCTAATAGGGTATTATCTCATTGTGGGTAGGTTCCCACTGTGGTTTTCTCATAACCGGGTTTTCCATGTCAAAAATCTTGGTGTTATGTGTGTTATTGATGTGGTCATGTTTTATGCTTTCATTGCTAATAATCGGATGAATGCATGTGCATTCCCTATTGTAATATTTCACTTATTCCTAATAGGGTATTATCTCATTGTGGGTAGGTTCCCACCGTGGTTTTCTCTTAACCGGGTTTTCCATGTCAAAAATCTTGGTGTTATGTGTGTTATTGATGTGGTGATGTTTTATGCTTTCATTGCTAATAATCGGATCTGAGTTTGTGTTTAAGCTGTGCAAACTGATTCTCTCTTCCCCCCCCTCCCCCCAGCTCCCTCTCAGTTTGCTACATTGTTGGCTACAACTACATATCTATAGCAAGGGCTGGACCAAAATTCTCAATGGCATCATCATCTATAACCATGAACGGAGGCCAATTTGGGATGTGTGATAAAGTTCTTAGGAAATGCCAAGGAACCAAGGGACTGAATTCTACATTCTTGGGTGTACACCCCCAAGAGCCTTACTTAACATCCACGATCCATGAACCTTTAGTAGAAAAGAAAAAAACAGTAATGTTTGAATGTCAATGGGGCTACAGACAAGTAGACCTTCAATTCTCAAATGAACCATGCCCACTGTACCTAGACTGAGAATAATGGAGTTGGGACACTCTAGTAGCAACACGCAAAGAGAAACATCATTATGTCAAGAGGTATAACCTACTACAGCAGTAGGGGGAGAAGCATCTGATGTCATGATTGTGAAAGAAAAACTATTCAAGGCCGATATTTATTTATAAATATTAAGACATCAGAGTTAAAAAATACATATTAATACCTACAAATGAAACCATCAAAATGTAACATGTTAGTATATAAGATTTACTACCATTCATAGTAAAAACAAAACAAAACAATTACCAAAATAATGAATGGTGGCTTTTCCAAAAGTAAAATCAAAAGCTCCATACAAAAGTAATAAGCGTCTTACCAAGAATAGCTCTTTAAAGAAAAATAAAGTAAACAATGTAGATAAAATAAAATAATTCTTAAATAAAAACAAATATTTGTGTCAATGTATCTTTGTGGTAACTAGTAAATATAATACTTTGAGAGTAAAATAAATAAATTCTCAAGTGTATAAAATAGTTTTGTGTCTATTTTTCATCTATTTATTAATTACATCTATCTGAAAGTTGCTGAGACAGATTAGTCTGGAGATGCGATATTAAGATCAATGGCATCTTCAAACTGATATGTCTTGACATCGTTCGGATAGATGTTCTTAAGATATCTATACTAGTCTTAGTGGTCTATCTTCATCAGCTTGAGAATTGACTATATCTAACGGGCACTTACCATTTCTAATGCAATAAGTTTGGCAACTTTGGGAGTCCCCTATAAGGATCTGTTACTTTGAATGACAACATCCCAAAGTAATATAGCCAAGACCTAGAGGCAGGATTTTGGCAGAAAGTAAATAAAGAACCACTTGAGTTGCTATACAAAAAACAATGGCATCTCCGGAGGATCTTATATTTGGTATGACAACTTGAAAATAAAGGCTATAGATTCTTTTTCTGTGCATAGTATGGAGTTTGGTCTCAACTTGTAACTTGTGGAAGCACATCCTTAGCTTATCAAGGGGAATACTCGAGCCATTTGATCAATGATGTTGGAGATAGTTAGACTGAATGTAATGTCCCCTTGTTGAAATAGGATTTATTAATAAATAATAATAATAAATTAAAATAATATAAAAGAATAAATATAAAATTAATATAATTAAAATTTAGTTAACTTAATGAATGATCAAAAGGCATGAAATGAAAAGTTGTGACTCCCTCAAACATGAGATATAAAAGAGAGAGAAGAGAACTTCATCTGGAAAGAAAGGGGAGAAAGGAAGAAAGAAGGGAGCAAAGGAATTAAGGAAGCATTAATGGGAAGAAGATAAGGAAGTGACCTTTCAAAGGGGCAGCAATGATGAAAGTTTATGACCCATTCAAAGGGTGGTAATTGTGAAAGGTTGTGACCATTAAAAAGAGGTGTGACTCTCCCTCACATTGGAGGATATAAAGTGGAAAAGTTTTCATTTGAGAAGGGAGGATCTATGGAATAGAACAAAATTTCTGACGCATTAAAAGCAGATTTAGGAGCAGACCTAAATCATAATTATAAGAAAATCTGGAAGAATGATATGAACATTTATCAAAGAGATCAGAACACAAATACAAATCTGGAAACAATAATAAAGCAGGCATTGAAGGAAAAGAAGAGGAAACATTAAATCAATAACCAGAGAATCAGACCTGATGCAATAGAAAGGATTCTCATACACATATATATCTGAGTATAGGTAGCAGATCAGATTGATATAAGCAGCAGACCTGTGCATTTAAAGAACGAAACAACATCTAATTGAATCTGTCCAAATTAGTACAGCAGACTGAATACATAACTGCAATAATTCTACAAGTATATTGGGCAAAATTTAGTGTCCTCCGAAAAGGGGACATTACACTGAATGATGATAGCATCTACAACCTGAAATAAATTCTTGGCATATAAAGCCAACATGGGATGGAGTGGCTATGGGAGAGATGTCCAAGTGATCTAAATGTATTGTTCTATAAATATCCTTGTTGATAGTGTTGTTGATTACCACCTTCAAGGGAAGAAGGTGAAGAAGGGCATCTAAGGAATACTTGAATGGAGGAAGCTGATCAATAGATATGCTGATAGGTTGAAGGATATATGTGACCTGAAGATACCAATAATGTTGACATACAGTGGGACCCAAAGAAAATATCTTAGAAAAAGCAAGGGCCAAAGAAGAAATATCTCAGAAAAAGCAAGAGCCGAATACAGTTACCTAAAATATTATAAGAAGAGTGTTCCATTTTGAGCTAAGGCTGGTGACTCCTATTTATACCTCAACCTAAAGATTTCCTTGATTTTTAGATGTGTGTTTGTGTGGACTTAGGCCAATAAGCATTTGTAAGTTTGATGATGATAACCTGAAGAACCCTTATTTTGTTTCACAAGCTTAATGAATAGAAATTGAGGGCAATTCTTATGTATGTTTGCATCTTTTATATATGTGATAAGTTCAAGATTATGCGATTGTTTATTACAATACTCTATTGAGGCATCCCTTAAAACGTTTGGCATAAAAACTGTGGATGATTATTACAGTTACCTCATAATGATCCCAAAAGGCTTTAATAAGGAGTAAATTTCAAAATTTAATAGGATCTGACAACTGATTCCAGGAGCACCTGTAAATCCTTCGGTATTGATGTTTCTGATGGCCTTCATGCATCTCTCTTTAAAGTATGGATGGGCTTTGCCCCCAAATGCACAATAAGGATGTTCACCTTGTTGAAATGTGTGGCAATTTGTGTTTGAAACTTTGAATGAATCTAAAAAAGGCTACATTTTAGACTAATAAACAATTCAAAAAGAGCTGTTATTATTGTTTTTTTCTATTTCAAATGAAAATCTTTTTCAAAGAAGAATTTATTTCAATACAAGACATCAACTAGGTAATAACAATTGAACAAGCTTAGAAGCAAAGGTGTGTTTTGGGGCAAGGTGTCAGCCTAATCATATGTGAAAATAAAGGTAAAAGTGAACTAACTCAATAAATAATGTGTCCAAATAAATGTTTTGATCTTATCATTTCTAATAGGCAATTGTGTTTATCTGCAAATTAGTCATGCACATCTCCAGTTCCAATGTAAGGAATCATGAATGCTTCATTTCTGACTTGATAATTTTCTCAAGGTTTGTGATATTACTATATATGCTGATATATATTGAATGATTCTTAGGTGGCTTTGTTATTTTCTAGGTTCTACAAAAACAGTCCACTCCTAGGTTCTAGCAGACTGTTTGCATTCACAAAAAATTACTTGGGTTTTCGTTGTTGTGTTTGATGATGGTATTTACTTTCAGGTTTACGCTCTAACAAAGGAGAGAGATACACTCCGGCGAGAACAAAGCAGGAAAAGCGATGCCTCTGTCCTCCTTAAAGAAAAGGACGAAATAATCAAGCAAGTTATGGCTGAAGGTATACCTAATCTTATTGTATTTCATTAGGATAGCATCATATTTGGTACAAAGTAACCATTTTTAGAGTCTGACATATATAGACAGCAATCTTGATAGTATTTTTCTTGTACTTAGCTACATGTGTTGTTTATAAATAAAAGCACACAATTCAATAAAATGAATGAATAAATAATGTATAATTTCATAAAGGCATTTGTAATTTATGGTTATGTAAGAGTCGCCATGTCCAATGAACATACCTGATGTTTACCATCTTAAAAGCACTTCATTGATCTGTGTGAACAGAACTCTCCCAATTTATAGAAAAGATCGATGTTTAATGGAATATGTACAAATTGCATATGAGAATAGTTGAAGCATTCTTTGTTCCATACATTCATTCATGTGAAAGGGTTGTGTGCCATGCATGTAAGATAATCTGTGTATGTTTTAGGGAAATCTCCTCAGTTTTTAATAGTCTGAACTCTGAACATTGATTTTGTTGATCAATTGTCTATCTCATCTCTAACATTGTTGTCACTTCATCCAAAAATTGTTAAAATGGAATTGCAGGTATTAAGTCATGACTTATAAAGAATCATGAAAAACCTTGAAAATTAAATATTCAATGAATTACAAAATGGTGAACCATAGATTCAAAGGATCGACAACCAGATAGAAAAAAATGTAAGTTGCACACCATACTAGTGGAGGTTAATGGTAACTGTTGATGGTGTTTTCGTGTACTATCGAACATAGAATACAATATTGAATACTCTATCCTCTCTTGAACGAAGACTTCTCAAATGGTGAAGATGGTGAGGATCACTTGAGATGACTCCAAGATTTTGCTGCACTTGCGAGGTGACTAATGTAATTGTTCTCCATCAATTCAAGTTCGATGAATATTATTATATCGCTCTTTCGTACTAAGGTTTAGGAATGCTACGCTAATGCTAATGCTAAGAATGCAAGACAATGGACAACTTCAAGTGAGCTCAACTAAGCTTTGCTTTCACATGTTATGGACATCTCCACAATGCTAGTGCAATCTTCTAAGGGTAGCTTGAGGATTTTCAAATCACTACCACAAGCATGGATACCTTCAAGATGAAGCATATAAATGATGGAATAGTAATTGAAGTTAAGCTTTAGTTAAACTGAGTTCAGTCAACTATGCAAAATACTTCACCATCAATGGAGTACTAGTAGTATGAACATTTAGTTTCACTATCAATCATGCACATGCATTTTTCATTTATCTAAAATACTTAAATCAAATTCGACTCTATTTTTTTTTGTCTTTTCAAATATTAAGTTCTCTCGTAAAAGGATGAAGAAACAAGCAAATGCCCCGAAACTCAATAAATCACCAACACTTCAACGATTTTATTAATTCTGGCAGCATCGAGCAACAAATCTTCAAAACTCTTCTAATTGATCCTTTACAAATGAGATGAGTTGAGCTTATATGGTGCTCTCAAATACAATGAATGGCCAAGATTAAATCAGAATCAAGGGCCAATATCTTGCCACCTAAACCCCAATTGTGGTTTGTTACAATAAAAACCTAATCTGATTGCAAATTATATAATATCAGCCAATGGGAATGTGACATCCATTTGGCACAAACATCGAGGAAAAATCCTCCAATAAGAAAAAATGATGCTACATAGGATCATAACAAACTATCTTCTAGAATCTTGTTGCCCTTTTCCTTTTCTTTTGTTGCGAATTCAACGAATCTGGACGCCATGAATTCAATCTCAAATATTGGAACTGTAGGCAGGTTCAATTGTTCTTCCAAGTAGCTAACTTCATCCAAAGCAGAGGCAAAAGTTGTCTCCCATCCTAGGTCATAATCTCTAGTCTTGCTAGCAAGTATTGTGAATGAGTGTATATCATCCAGCTGTTACTCAGAAGGTGATTCATCTGCTCCAAAGAATATGATCTTCACTCTTTCAGCTAACTGATTGGCATCAATATGGATTCCTTCATTCATCTCCTTCTCAAGAATAATCTCATCTACTTCTACGATCTTATCATGTATCAATTTTATTGCTCCGTTGACTTGGGTGCATCCACTGCTGATATCTTCGAAAATGACCTTCCTCATTTGGAGCAAGCTACAACACTACTGGAAATCAAGGGATTGTCCATCTCTCAATGTTCCTCCATTCACCAAAGTTCGTTTAGGTAGTTTCTTCATTGCTTGCAATCTAGGCATATTATAGTCTTTGGTGTAAACGAAAGTAATCATAAGCTGCCATGAGGACTTGAGTTCTTTCAAGGGCACTTACGACCTTATCAAATATCTTCACTAATTCTTTCACAAATGCATTCACCTTCTTGAAAGTCTTATTTATCCAAGTCTCCATCAGGTGTGCTGGAATTCTCATCTTTTCCAAATTGTCAACTGAGTCTGGAGGAAGCAATGGTGGTGGCGCAGTTGAAAGATCATGCTGCCTCAGCGGTTCCTTGAACTGCTGGAAGTAACTTCTCAATGCACTTCTCTTTCCAATTTCTTTTTCTTTTCTACTTCTAGCTTCAACATGTCATGGATTCTCTTCACTATGTCAATTATGTCTTCCAATGCCTGCTCACTGGTGGAGTACCTAAATCAATAGTCTCCAAGTCATATTTTTCCGTTGTGATCGCGCCTTCAAGCTTATCTACTATTGGAGTGGCAATTTGTATCACTCGAGATCTTGTACTGTCTCTTTTCATTTGACATTTTCACTTCTCTCTTCTTCTCAATAGTCTCTTGAGTTCTGTTCAAGAAGTTGTCGAAATCAATAGGATCTTCCTTTGCTATTATCACCTCTTTTGTTAAGCTCTCCCTAAGCCATGCTGGGATAGCTGATTTCTCTTCTCCTCCTTACACCTCATTGAGTTGATCTTCTCGGGGTGGAGATGTTACTTCTTCATCTTCATTTTCAATGTTTACATACACATCTTTGCCTGTTTTGTCATTGATTTGCTCCAACGGAACTGAATTGTTTTGACCTAATGGTTGCTTACCCTTGTCCGTCTTTTCACACTTACTGTTTTGAACTGTAGATTCCATGGACTCATTCACTCCATGATCAATGCTCTCTCGGTGGATGATTTTCCTATCCAGCTACTTGATTCATCTCTATTTCTTGCATGGAAGAGGTACTAGTGGAAGGGCGGCCTAATCCTGATTTATGCTTCTTGTTTGGAGGCTCTTCTTGTGACTTTCTTTTCTCTTCGATGCCTTGGAGTGAGCTGATAGGGTGGCACTTCCACTCACACTTGCACTTTCTCTATCATCATTGGAAGACTCTACTACCTCTCCCATCAATTCGAAAGTAGAACATCCAATTTTTGAACGAACTAGGATGCTTAAGGGGCTCCCATGATTCGGTTGAGCAAACTGATTAAGTCATTGAATTCCTCCTTGAAATCAATCTTGTGAAGCTTGGTGGGTAGCTTAGATATGCTAGGCCTACTCTTTAATAACCAATACTTGTTAATTATGCCAAGGCATTTGTTGGGATCACATCATAGAATGCTTGGGCTACTTCCTTGCTTTTGTAGATCATGCCAGTGAATTCAGGTATGTGGAAAGCTTCACTGATAGCCGTCTTGGATAGATAGGCAAGTTCTCTGCCATTAGGTACTAATATTGTCCTTTTGCTAGCATTATAGTGTTTAGCACACTCAACGATCAATTCATTACATTGTATAGCTGGAGGTAAAAAATAATTGAATGAATTTTATTCATGAATATACAACGTATATATAGAGATTTACATGATGGTGTTCTAAAATGAACAAACCGTTGCCCGAAGCTTCAAATTGAAGCTAAAAAGCTAAATACGCTTAAAAAGATAAAAACTAAAAAGCTAACTACTTCTTCTAATAAAAGAAGCAGTAGTTACGCTAAATGAACTAAAAAAGACAACTAAGATGACCATTATAGAATAAATATAATATTATTTTAATACCCTCCCGTTGACGTGTTTTTTATGACTATGTCGAACACAGAATAAAGTTGCCTAACGATCACTTCACTCTCTTTTGATCAAAGTGCGATTACATGCTAAGATTGCAAGAAGTTCAAACAGTCGACTCCAAGGTTCCTTTATGCTATAGACGTGACTCAGTTGGCTGATGTGATTGCTGGTAATCCAAGGGGCCTTACGTTTGCATCATTCTTTCACTTCTTTGTTGTGGCTGGAACTCCATCATTGGATATGGCAATTCTGCGATGCTTTTGCTTCGAACGAACCGAAATGAACTGAAAATAAGGGGGAAAGGTTTAGAAGGGCCTAAATCTACTCCTAAGGGCAATGATATCAACAGTTAATGCTTTGGTGGACAAATTCCAAATAAACCAAGCTCTGCTTCGCCAAGTTTAACTACAACTCCGCAAAAACCGGTGCAATCTTCTGAGGATGTTGAAGGATTTTCAAATCGAGAAAGTGCATTTGAACACCCAAAACAACGCAATCCAAACTATTGTCCACAACCGAACTTAGCACAAGTTTAATGGCTTAGGCTAACTTTACACTGCAACTTACAATCAACAAGATGCAAAAAGCATGAACCATGGAAATTCATCAGAGATCATTACATTCTCCACTGAAACCAAAGCACTTTATCTAACAACTGAAAAAATAAAATTCTACTCTAAGTGAGGAAGGTGAAACCATGCAAGTTTTGAAAAAATAACTTAAAGTGGACACCATTAGAGAACAATGTTTCATTGTTATTATCTCAAAACTTATCGCAACAATTTTATACAAATCTCCCTCCTGTACAAATGAGGGGGGTCACCCCTTTATATAGGCTTTTGGCCTTGGCTACATGCAAACCCTAATTAGGGTTTTCCCTAAAAGATTCTCCACTCAAGATGCAACAAGGTGGGAATCAGCAATAAATACCCCATAAAGCCCATATACAATCAATTACAATCCTTCCAAAAATGGCAGCCATAAAGCATTAATTAACCATTACATTCAAAAAGTGCTCACTGTGCAATGAATGTACCCATGCAAAAATCACCCATGATGCCATAAATGCAACATCATCTCCTGAACGTGACGGTTGCATGCAAAAGGAATTTGCCATAATGCCATAAATGTGACGGCTGCATGCAAAGAGATGCTTCATTAATTCAGCGTGTGTTGACTCGGCTGCCACTTGGCGAGAAAACCTTGGAGAGAGAAAACTTCAGGAGAGAAGAATTTGATCCATGAAGAATTTTCTTGAAGTTTCTCGAACTTTCCTTGCTTTGGAGGAGATTTTTAATGATTTTCCACCATCTCCTATTTTTTAGGAATTTTCCACAAATTAGGTTTTCCACGGTCTAGGAGAGAGAAAATTCTCCTACGAATCCAAATCTGTAAATTTTTTGAAATTTGGATATGATTTAATGCTCGAGAATGGATTTTTAAAAACTTTTCCTTGGGGAAATTTCTTGTTTAGTTCATCCCTGATTCCTTCCTTGCCAAGAAATTATTTTTCCACCTTCAATTCATCCCGGCGTGGAATTCATGTTGTGAAGGAATTCTCCTTTGAAAAGAAATTTGTTCCTTACCCCTGAGGAAGGAAATTCTTCATGCCTTAGCCAATTTTCATGATTTCCAAGAACTATGTCGTGAAGGAAGGAATTTCCATCACTTAGTCAATTTTTTTTCTTCAGAATTTCTTCTTCTTGGGCGCAATTCTTTCTCGAGGAAGGAATTTTTTGTGCTCTTTGAATTCATCACATTCGCAGGGAGCTTTATGACCAATTTGCCACATTTCCTATTTTTTAGGAATTGTCCTAAAATTTAGGACCTGGGTCCAGGAGATAGAGAATTATCTCATGAGTCCAAATCTGCAAAACTTTCCGGATTCTGATAAGATTTGGTGTCTTAAAAATGGAAATTTCAAAAAATTTCTTGAGGGGATTTTTTGAAATTTCCATGTGTAGAGGAATTCACACTTTGTTTGGAATCTTCCATCACTTCCTTGTTTTGGCACCTTCACCATGCCTTGGGCGGAATTTCACTGTGGAGGAGGAATTTCATCAAATGCTGAATCCTCCATGACCCCTCCATTTTGGCGCCTTGCTGAGTGTTTGGGTGGGATTTCACTGTGGAGGAGGAATTTCATCAAATGCTGAATCCTCCATGACCCCTCCATTTTGGTGCCCTGCTGAGTGTTTGGGCGGATTTTGGCCATGAAGGAGGAATTTCATCGAATGCTGAATCTTCCATGACCCCTCCATTTTGGCGCCCTGCTGAGTGTTTTGGCGGAATTTCACTGTGGAGGAGGAATTTGATGTTTTCTACCAATTCAGGACATGTATATATATGAAATATAACATTTAAGTATAATGAAGATGCCACTTATACTTTAAGTTATATTTCATATATATTGTCAGGATGTTTGAGAGTGGTTTCAGGTCCCTAGGAATCATAACGCAAATTCTGGATTTTGGAAGATCTTTCAAATTTTCAGACTTAGTCAAATTTCAGGTCATTTTCGGATCAGGATGACATTGGTGGATTGATGTGAATTTCCAGACTTGGATGATTTTGCATGCTTTCCTCTTCTGGAATAGGAGTTCCAAACTTAACCATTTTTTTGATCCAATTTGTCTGCCTTTTGACTCTTCCGGATTTATAAATGATCTTTAGGAGCGTTCAGTCTTCAGCGTCTTCAGGGATGTTCAGTTTTCAGTGTTTTTCTGTGAAGAACCTGCCAAAAATAGATTTTCCCAAATAGTAAGTGTTTCAAAATGTCAAGGTTTGGGCAAAATAGGTCAAGAAAGCACTTACTAAAAATATAAACTTACTAAAAATAGAAATTACTAAAAATAGTAAGTTTGGTTTTTGGCAAAATTAGACCAATCCGGGAGGCAGTGAAACTTACTAAAAATAGTAAGTGCTCAGAATTCGCTCAAATTTTATTGGGAGGTTCCTTGAAGGGTCCCGATTCCAGTTCTAAGTTCAATTTTTCCAAAAGCCTAACAAAAAATCCTCAAATCTAGGACTAAAGGCAGAAACCCTAAAATTGATGAAACGAGTCCTAGACTTAACCAAAATGACCCCCAAACACTAGCAAAGCAGAGAGACTGACAGGATTGCGGCGAAAAAGACCCAAAAAACAAAGCCAAAAGATCGGAAGGGCCTAAAAAGTACGGGGTCTCCATTTGCAATGGGTTGATGTTTGAAAACGTCACAACACCTCCGTAATGGTCATCGTACTCAATACCCTATAGAAGACACTGTAAGTCTTTTGATCACAAAATGCAAAGAACACTCTGCTGCTACGAAGACCCTCCTAGGATTTGCAGAATGTTAATGATAAAGAGTACCAGAAGTCATCCAACTTGATGTAATCCTCACACGCGAATTATAGAACTGTCACACGCGAATTGTTGAGCCCGAAACCATGCTTTTGAGGAAAAATTGGCAAACCCTCCAAAGAGCAACATACACGATTTTGTCAAAAAAACCGAATTTTTTTTTTGTAGATGAGCACTGAGCACTGTTTGCTCCAGCAACTCCAAAACAGACTGCAAGATACCACGGTTGCAAATGTTAGCCTCAACAACTTTAGGTGCGACTCAAAATAGGCTGCAACAAAGCATGATTTTGTGGAAAAAACCATCAAACCCTAATCTGGAACCCTCCAAAAGAGAATTCATGATTTTGAGGACAAAATTGACAAACCCATAAATTTGAAGTTACAAATCGTCATTTTTGTGGAAGAAAATGGTAAAACCCCAGAACAACAAATTCCCACGTGAACATTGCGAATTATAGACTATACACAATTTTTGAGGAGAATATTTGATCAAAACCCAACAAATATTTTTTTAGAAAAAAATCGTGAAAACCCACAAACAATTTTTGAGTGAAAAATTGTGAAAACCTCAAACAATTTTTGAGGAAAAAATCGTGAAAACCCTAATATAATTTTTTCCTCAAAAAACCAACAAATAATTTTTGAGGGAAAATTATAAAAATCCAACAAATAATTTTTGAGGAAAAATTATAAAAACCCAGAAATAATTTTTTTTTGGAATAAAAAATTATAAAAAAACTAGAAATATTTTTTTAGGGTAAAAAATTATTTAAACGCAAAAATTTTGCTGAACCCACGAAACTCCAATTGCGTGACATGAAAAACCCTATGTTCCAAAAATCCCGTCGCTGTTGCTGCAATACAAATTGTGGGTGTAGAAAAATACAGAACCCGCATAGAAAAAAATCATGATTTAAAAAAATCATGCAGGAAAGCAGATCGCAAGATTTGTAGATCATGGGCAGAGAGGAAGATAACCCCGTCGTGAGCAGAGAAATCGCGAAACACCGTCAAGCAGAAAATTGCGTGGAAAAGATGCAGATCGTACCCCAAAAATGCGAAATAAACTCGCAATTTTTGCAAAAGACAAACAAAAAATGGGTGCGAAAACGTGCCCTCGAAAATCCTGTAGAACATGAATTTTCTTCAAACAGAAAAAAATGGGACCTCACGAAAAACACCCTCAAAAATCTCCAACAAAATTGATTAAAAAATATCTAGAAACAAATTCCAGGTAAAAAAGGTTACAAATTTTTTAAAAAATCGCCAAACCCTAAAAAAGTCCATCGACCCACTTTGATACCATGAAAAATAATTGAATGAATTTTATTCATGAATATACAACGTATATATAGAGATTTATATGACGGTGTTTTAAAAAGAACAAACCGTTTAACGGAAGCTTCAAAATGAAGCTAAAATGCTAAAAACTATAAAGCTAACTATGCCTTCTAAAAATGCAGTACCTCTATAGAATAAATATAATATTATTTTAATAGGAAGGAAGCCTGTTACTTTCACTATCTTGCTCTCGATCATCATCTTTGAATATTTAGAAGGCTCGGTGGTGTACAATGGACCTTGGAACTTCTTCATGTTAATTTGCCCGAGGTTGGTGTCTCCTACATTGCCCCAAAATGATGTAATCTTGGACTCCAACACCTCTCCCTTTGAATCTTCTTTGATAAGAACCTGCCGTGCACCTGCCCCGGTTTTTGGAGTCGCCATCTTCTACTTGTGAGAGTTGCCTAAGTTAGGGTTTTGATATGATTATAATGTCAATAATGTCTCAAGGTTAGTAATTCGTTACAAAAAGCTCATAGAATCATCGAAATCATTGATTAATTACAAAACCCTAGACGTATATAAAGCGCTAAAACTTGCTTGAAATCTGGAAATTACCATCTAAATCAATGAATATTACGCTTTTGAAGAATGCTTAGATGATTAAAAGTTATGAACAAAGCATCTCATGACCAAAACCACATGAAAACAATGAACAAGAAGCCGTACCAGCATAAAATTATGGTCCGATTTCATTAAAAATGGTCAAATGACAGTCAATTCAGACCTGTAAACAACTTCTAATGTGGCTGGTAACTTCAAATTGACCGTCTATTTGGCAAAATCACCCTCTTATACTGATACGTTTTTCGCTATGACAAAGATGTCAAATGCTGATGTTTATCTGATTTTTGATGCAAAATCGCTGATCTTGTGCGCTGATTGCTGTTCTAGATGTTGAGAAGTTGCTGGTTGCAACAACAAAGTTCGCTTTGTGTTTGAACAAGATCGCTATTGATTGGAGAAGGAATTCACTGATGGCAAATTCGCTGATGCTAAGTTTGAACCTGCTGATGTTTGAATGTCAAATCGCTTGGTAATGATGGAGCTCGTTGCTTTGGGGTGAAATTTGCCTTGGCAAAATTGCTTAGTGCTGAAGTTTGATTAAAATCGTCACTAATGGAGAGGGAATTCGCTGTTCAAACAATGAAGACTTTGACAATATATTTCCTTGAATGGAATCGCTGCTTGATTGAATGAATTCACCTTATCAGTTGTATGTTGATCAAATGAAATGATCAACATTATCTTTATAGTGGCTGGAAGGGGTGCAATTCCTCATCACAAGGCCGACTTGGGTTTTCATTTAATGATTTACAATTGGAAGCTTAAAAGCCGACTTGTTGTATAAAAACGTTTCGCTTCATTGTGGGGCCCTTTCAAGGTGGCGCAAATGCCTCTCCCTTTGTCTTGAATGCAAGATGGCACTTCTACTTGGGTGGTAGAAGTGCTTATGCCTTAGGTCGCACTTTGGAGGCCTGACTGGAAGTCTTAGGTCGCACTTTGGAGGCCTGATTGGAAGTCTTAGGTCGCACTTTGGAGAGTGAATTGGAAATGTCAATGACAAAGTTCGTACTTCAAGGAGGCAATTGGAAATGTTAGTTTGTGTTTTTGATGCCTAATTGGAAGTGGAAGATCGTTGTGGATTAATCAACTTGCTAACACATTCACTTCCTTGACTTACTATTGACAACAACTTCTTGGCAACGTACTTAGCAAGATCATAGTCACTTTCAAGTAATGAACATGCACAAGGCGTAGTTCGCACGTTTGGATGGCTACTGGAAGAGTCAAAGCTTAGCTCGCTGATTTGAAGCTCAACTGGAAGTTTTAGTTCGCACATTTTGGGCTCCATTGGAAGTGATCCCAAAACGATAACTTCGCTATCTTGATCCCCTTGTTTTGAGCCTCTCATGGTGATTTGAACTCTAGCCTATCCTTCCTTAAAATATTGACTCTCTAAAACAAGTTTGCCTTAGCCAAATTTAGCATTTCATCTCTGTCTAAGCAAGCAAAAGATGACAATCAAATGGAATGATCATTGTGAATCATTCATTGCCAAAATGTTGAGTATAAAGATTGACTCAAACTTATTTCTGAAGGATCACTACTAGCAATCTAACCTAAAACCAAAAAACTGAAAGCGAAAGAGGGGGTCCCCATTTACAATGGGGTGATGTGTGAAATGGTCACAACAGTAACTAGTGTTTCTTTATGTTCTTGCGATGAGGGGATAGGGAGATTGGTTTTGTTTACGAGATCTTTTTTTGTTTGGATTTTGTGGATAGTAAGGTATGGCTATTAAAGCAATCTAAAGTTACCATCTTTTTACTGGTTTGGGGGTTTGGTTTGCAGGTTTGGTCAAATTTGTTTTGGGGGTTGGGTTTGTCCATACGAAAAAAGATAAAAATCAGAAATCTATACATATTTGCAGTAGTAGTTAAGTTCAAAATACTACAAAACCACTATAAAATAAAAATAAATGTTTGAATATCCATTAGTACTTGAATGCCTTAAAATATATTATATATCAAAAATAAAAAGTAATTATGTCAAGCATCAACAATCAGCCATCACTGATCAAGCACTGTCATATGGGTTTTCAAAAATGTCATCATCACCGTCCATATTAGATGATATAAGTACTGGTAAATTAGAGGAAGAACCACAAACAATGCCACTAGCACTAACACTGGTACAATCATGATTGTGAGCTGGCTTGTCTTTAACATTAAGTGCAGCAATGTGAGAAGTGGAAGCATCCAAGTCAAGATGCTTTGGCTCAATATCTCACTTCCTTGTAGCCACTTTGTTTGTGTAAAAGGAGGTGCAAGTTTGAATGCACATACATGTAGTCCTCTCCTTTTTTTGAGCGTAGTCGATTCTGATTTATTGAGTGGATGGACGAGTATGTGCTTCTATTCCTCGTTGATGTAAATGATCTAGCTACCTATCAAGACAAAATTAGAGAGTTAAGAGTTGTAAAATTAAAAAAATACAAATGAAACTCAAAAGGTAAAAGATTTTTTAATAAAACTTGTGATGAAATTTTGATTGTAAGAGATTGCAGGTGTGTGAATGATTGGCCATGGAAGTGTTACTAACTTTAATACTTGTCACTAAGAGCATCAATACTAAAGTCCCCAGATTGTACAAAATCCATGAACTCAATACTCATTGCATCTTACATGTGAAGATCAGTGAAGAGTCTGTGAAGTGCTGCCTTGTACCATTGGTTGACTTCAGCATCTCTATATGGGGCAATTATTGTTGACATAGAAAGGAGCTCAACACTATAATTTTTGGAACTCAATGGAGTGGAGTGGCCATTTTGTTCGATTTCTCTTCAATAATTTTGTGTAGTTGTTTGAAGAAAGTTTCTTCAAGATCTTGCTTCATCTTCTCAATAATTAAATCAATGTTATCATATATTTCTCCCAAACAAGGCCTATCCATGTCAGTATAATGGATCAGACTCAATATTGGCTTGGTAAAGTTGAGGAGATATTCAACACAATCCTACCAAATGTCATCTATGATCATTTGTTTAATAGTTGCTGCCCTTGTAATGCTAGAGCCTACATATGGACCAATTTGGGTTGATGAAAATTTTAGAAATTCTCTCACGAACCTTCACAAATTGTTTCAAGACAATTGTGTTGGAGGCAAAATGGGTCTCAACAATCTATTTGAAAATTAAAATTGAAAAAATACAAAAGATAATAAATCTTATTGTTTCACTTACTTTCAGCAGCTCCAATTTTGAGAATTTTCTAAATATTCCTTTTGCACATGGTGGTTGCTGATGAACATTTGGGTCTCTCTTCGGCCTTGACATACACTTGTTTGATTCAATCAATTTTGGTGCCATTTTTTTGTAGCATAAGGTTGAGGGAGTGGACAACATGAGATGTCCAAAAAACATGTGAATAATGCTCCTCAACTAATTTTCCAACCACTGTACAATTTTTCGCATTGTCTATTATGGCTTGCACAACATTTCAAGGGCCACTTCCTCAATGGATGTCATGAGAATGTTAGCAGTAAATGCACCATCCTTCAACTCGCTTTCACAATACCTTGCTCTCAAAAACATTGGCCCTTTAGGGGACATTGTAATAAAATTGGTTAGTGGCTGATTTCTTGAATCTTTCCATCCATCAGAGACGGACACCCCCTATTTTGGGCCACAAATCCCTTATGGGCTTTAATTACTTCTCTAAAAACTTCACATCTTTCCAATAAGGTGCTACACATTTTCTCAAAATTTGAGCCCTTGTATTCTTTTGGAACCTTATTAATTGCTATCACTATTTTTTGCCAATACGGTGAGTAAGCAATATTGAAAGCAAATCCATTTGCATAGAGACATATCACTATGTGTTGATCATCAATCTCTTGAGACTCATTTTGAAATATCATTACCAAAGGTCCTTTTGATCTCTTATGTGTAAAGGCTGTGAGTTGCTCTTCAGGTGTGGCCAAAAATGGGTGGCCCTCTGTAGGTTGAAGATTAGAAGGTGGTGGAGGGGGCTTCAGTCTTCTAGATCCTTTCTTTAATGAAGGATGATTTGATTTGTGGTTTTATGTTTAATTTGTTTTTTCTTGCTCACTAATATATGCCATGATTTGTGCTTATGGAATGTGTACACCATTTTTCTTCGACAAGATGATTCCTATTATAGGGACGTGGCACGAATGGCCTTTCACTTGATTGTATGAGTTTGAATACCCAACATCACACCCACTAAAAAACCAAAGATAACCCCCAACACTTGGAAGCCGTTGTACCATATCAACATATTTCCAAAGGGGAGAATTTGTGTTTGTTTTGAAACAAGGTCGGCCCATGGAGCTAGAACTGGTTGCTAGGATGATTCCTATGAGAAGTTCAATAAACAGCACATTTGAAGAATCAAAACAAATGGAAGCAAATAAACTATATACAACTTAACTCATTTAAAAAAAATAAGCATGTGTTATAGATTCTTAGAATAATGAAATCAAAACAAGAATTTCAAAACAAAACAAGAGAGTTGTTTTGTAAAAAAAATGTAGAATAAAAAACCCAAAACTTGAAAATTCAACCTCTTTGTAGAAATCTTTCTCTGTGATGCCCTTAGCAACAAATAGGCTCATGCAATTGTGTAGGAATAGCAAACCAACCACTTTGGAATGTTCACCACTCAATCTTCACTCTATTCATGATGTAAGGGGCTGCTGTCTCGGGGAGATCAGTAGGCTTTTGGGGTGATAAGTCCCTTCCGATTCTTAGCAGGTGGAAGTTGTGGTGATTGACAAATGGTTAATGCCAAGCTACAGCTGTGTGAGAACTAGACGAAAAATTTATATAGGGGGAAGCAGAGTACTCCGCCGTTCACGAGAGAACGTTTCTACAGTGTGCTTTACTTTCCCAGGCAAAGGTTCATGGTGGAGAAATCCAAGGAGAACCAAAACAACATTCCAGCGAGCAAAGGTGTTCAGAGCGATTGCAGAGCAGAGGTGAAGTAGAAGCAGCAGCAGAGAAGCAGTGAGACTTGGAGTCCCCGTTTAGGGAGGGGGCCTGGGTCGTGTGCTGGGTAAGTTGTCGTGGGCTCACGAGAGAGTCAATGGTGCGCCAGGTTGAGTTCCGAAGAAGACAGGGTCTTTGTGGATTTGGAGTCTACGTGAGAAGCTACAGCCAAGGGCGAGGTGCAGTGATATCTGTACCGGTGTTTCAAGAGTGGACGCAGATCCAAGGGCGAGAACTTGTAATCGGGTGCTTGGGAAGTACTTGGGTTAGTGACCAACGACATAGTTGGAATTGTTTGTAGACTGGGCCAGGGGCCATTTCTTTAGATCAATAAAGCTATCTTATTGCCCCAACATTGTGTTATTGTGTAAGGATTCCGCTGTGCAAGTTTGTACGTGTTGTGCAAGTGTGTGTGTGCAGGTTCTAGAGCTTGGGAGTGCTTACAGGTGTAGTCCGAGTTCTTGGAAGTGCTTGGATCTCACAGACAAGTACCTAAAAGATCGTTGGTGCCGCATGGGTTAATCTAGCCCCGTGACACATGCAATGGGAAGCAAGAATGTAAGTTCACCAAAGGATGAACGATATTTTTGTTTTGCATTCACAATAAGAGAAATGAATTTTATTGTCTTCAAAATATCTTGGAACCCACATTTCAGGGTTTGGGTGGTGTTCAAAAGTCGAATTAGAAGATTTTTTTAAGAAGGTTCAAGTTTTCGAGATGGGTGTGAAAGGCAGCAAAATTTGTTGTGGGTTTGCTTGGGCTCAAAAAGGATCCATAGGCCTAGAACAAGACCTTGGATGGCCCCTAGTTTGGATTGGATCCAGACCCTTATCTAGGTCGGATTGGGTCCAAATTGGTAGGCCCTAGGGCTCGAATTGGTTGCAGTAAAGATCAGATCTGGACCCTTATCCTGGCCGGATTGGTTCTGCATTGGTAGGCCCTAGGGCTCAAACTGGTAACATAGAAAATAATTAATAAAGACTAATATTTGAATTTTGAAAATACAATAATTTAAAAATAACTTAGAAAAAAGTGACAAACTAAAAGAAGATAAAATTTTAAAAATGTGATTGGTTTTTTAATTGGTAAATCTCAGGAGTTTTTATGCTGGCCTGAGCCAATTGAGGTCACAAACAGGGGATCTCATCCCTTGCATTAATGCTAATGGTTGAAATCCACGAGCTCACAGAACATTTAGATATATCTGCAAAAAATATAAACACGAGCCCATACACCGTTAGTCTGAAACAAACCCAATTATGATGTCGGTGAATATAATTCATTCAGTGTAATTTTCTCTAATCTTGTAGACATATGATGACATTGTTTGACAAAAAAAAGCTTGAGTGGTTCAATTCATTTACTCTATAAAGCATAGCATAAGTATATCATCTTTTGGGCAGCCTCCCATGTTTTAATAGTTTAATGTTGACTTAACCAGCATTCAGAACAACACTCTTAGCTGGCATTTTGAATAATGGACAAACCTTTGACCTTCAATAAGAGGAAATCACAAGTTTACTTTCCTTCAAATACGTCCCCGACTTTTATTTATGTCTATGTTTTACAGTTTATTACTTGCTTCTATCAAATGATGACCTCATGCCTGCATTTTTGTTTTTGTACTGCACATGGATGCCAAAGATTTGATGTTTATCCTTTTATTTGTGGATTCTTTGGCTCAGCTGGGGTTTGTTAGAGGAATGAATATTTCCAGTTCTAGTGTGAATGTTTTTCTTTTCAATTTTAAGGATTTATTTCTCTTTCCATGGATGTCCTAGCATCCCTGAGGTGGTTGAGGGAGATCTTGATACCCCTTCTCTATGGAGGCATTCCCTTCTTGTGGTGTGGGAATTGAGGATGGCAAAGGGATGTTTTATCCCCATCCCATCTCCCTCGGGATGTCAGGCATGGGGCTGGGGACTTGTCACTGTGGACCTTAGGTTAGAACTAAATAGGATGAAAAAGTGGAACTTCGATGGTTATTCTTGCTAAAAACGCAGATTACTATTTACTGAGATGGTTCTATCAGTTGGAAGAAGTGAAGAATATCATAAAGAAGCCAGGAGACAGATGTAGAGGCAAGGTATGTAGGAGCAGTTGCAGAGGATGAGTCCCACCAATGGCATGCAGTGCTTTTATGTTCCAAGCTTTGATTGGAAGAAGCATTAAGAAGTAGAAAGAAGAGACTGCAAGAAAGAGTACAAGTACATGGCTGTGAGCTAAATAAATAACTAAGGTCTAATTGTGTGGATACTGCATTGGGTTCTGTTTGAAGTGTATATTGGAAAGAACATGCTGCAAGAGTTGTTCAAAGGCATGGTAGTGTAGTTGGGGGTCATGGCACCGTGTTGATCAGAGAATTCTAGTTTGAGTACATCCCACATTGTTCTGTTAGATCCAGAGGACTTCATAGAACTTGATCGAGTGAATTGACAAAAGTGATTGAGTGACAGAATCATCTTCAAAAATTAGAATCTTGTACTGCTACCTCATATCCTTCCTACATCAGTTATAATGGGAAAAAGATACCTAAGTTCTTTGTTGGTGGGAATCATGAGCAGATAGAAGAGGCATGGTGGAGGTAATCTTTTACAGCTACTTCGAGGGATAGTGTGACTGACTGTTATATAGAATTTGAGAAGGGCCATTCTAAGAAATTGGTGAAAGGTATTTGAAACTGAATTTAAGTTACAAAAAGATCTGACATCGAGTGGTAGCACTTTACAATATGGAGTGAGGTAAAATCAAACTAGCCAGGACACACAACAAATGACTAAACAAGCTTATTGGTGAATTCAAGAAAGGGCTTGTAGATGACTAGAGTAAACTATGGTTTATCAAAGGGTTATTCACAAAGTATAGATTGAAAATTAAAGTGATCAAGTAGGTGGTGCAAATATAGATTGAAATTTAGGATGATGTGAATGGTGGCTCTAAAAAGCCAAAGCAAATGGACAAATGTTAAAATGTAGAATCAACAAGGGGTGGGAAGTTGTATCTTGTATGATACACGTGACAAACAAATCATCTATTGGACTCAATGGGGCCATACACAATTTTTCAAACTATTTAGTGCTCTATCTTTACCATGTGGGCCAGTTGTCTAGACTGTGAACTATAAATTGACAAATGTTAAAATTTAATAGAAATGGAAAGGAAAGAAGACACGGTGGTCGTTATACAGGTACAAGCAAATAAAATGATGTTTAATTACCTTATCATAGAAAGAAGGAAAGTAAGAAATTATATTACTGTCCACAGATGACCAAAATAGGTCAATGGGACTTGAAAGCATCACTCATTACAATGGAGAAGAATTAGGGTAAGAAGACCCTAGGCTATGGAAATAATTGTTGATGGTCAGAAGTTTGTTTTCAGTAAAAACACACAGATGTGGCACTTGGGACCAATAACAATGGAAAGATTTGCAGATGTGGGATGTAACCGGCAAATCAGTCTTCAAGATTACGAGGTGGGCTCCTTATCTCTTTTAACCTACAACTAATCTGTGTGAAGAGAAAAGGGAAGAAATGCTAAAAGCAAATAACAACAATTACAAGGCATTAGCCAGAATAAATTTCCTTGTACACGTAGACAGAGCTTTGTAACACACGATATCATAGTCAACAATTAAACAAACAACAAGTCAGAATCTATGGAGTAACAATCTCATATATTAGTTCCTCAAATATAGTTCTCAATTACATATGGTGCAACACAACTTAATGCTTGAGACAAATACATAGGTTCCCCTGTTTCAGATACAAAAGGATTGTGAAAGTGTTTTATACAACAGGCTCAATTGCTTTGATATACAAAAGAATTTCTACACCTAGAAAGGGCACCAAGTCAATATATATAGAAGAATTGCAAATCTATTATGAGATCTTTACCCTCTGAAATTTGATCTAGAAGTTACTGGATGGCAGGGAAAGTAGACAATCCGCAAGTGGATCCTGCCTTGCTTGCAACTTTGGTACCTTAAATGTCTTGGAGAATAGTTGAGAGACTTTGAACAGAGTGCAAGGGTACTTGTGGCCATGAATGCAGAATGAAGAGTGAAGTACATTCTAGATTGCAGTGATAATGAAGTGAATAATAACTCAAAACATAAATGGAAACCCTATAGAATCTCAAAACACTGCCAGCAAGAGAGGAGGCCTTGGGGGTGCAAAGCATAACTCTAGTAAAGGGTTTCCTGCGGACAAGTTTCAAGGTGTTTGAGGCAAGATTTAGCTGTTAACAATAAGACAAAGTTCATATTTTTGTGCAAAAGACTTGATCTCATCAATACAGTCAAGAGATTTTCAGGTAGCTGTCGCATGGAAGTGATGTTTGGTGCCAATTCTGAAGTATTCAAGTGTGAAAGGTTATCCCTATGAAATCTGGAAGGGCAGTCAAATTATATTTGGCTGACAAACCAGGTTGCAGTTAATCTGTTCTATGTAGTCATTACACTCAGTCAATTGTACATGTAAGGCTTAAAATTTTCTCTAGGATTTTTTATTTTGTATAAATTTCAAGGCACATGTATGACAATAATTTGTGATAAAATTGTAGTTTATGTAATGTTGTGATGTCAGAACCCGCCACCCTATAGCCAGATTTATTTTAGCCTAGAGATACCTAAAACATGGGAATAAACTCAAAATAAGCATGAAAACAAGGGACAAGTGTTAGCTTCCATTGGAAAACAATTGCAATTAGGATCAGAGCCACTTTCATTAAGATTACTAACCTTGAAGGGATCTAGAAGCCTCTCAGAGTCCAGGGAACACAGTCAGAATATTTTGAAGTTTGTTAATGACAGTAGTAACATTTATGCTAATATAGCATTAATGGGTTCCAGAGTAACAGTTTGATAGATTATTGGATAGTCATTATACTCAGGTTTGTCCATTCCTATAGTTTTGAGAGTCCACCTATTCTTGGAGTTTCTAAAATTGTTTATAATAAAGTAGTTATCAAGAGTGCTCCTGTTCTATGGATAACAGGATTATTAGTTTTATGATAGTTCTTCATACTTGGGAGTTAGGAGGTTATGTTGATATTATAATATTTTGTTTACAGTTATTAAATAAATATGGAGTATGATTGAAGTCAAATAAAGTGGTTCAGTATTGTTGGTTATGTACCTAACATTTGGTGGTGTTTTATAAAATTGATATAAATCGTAATGAACATGCTTCTTTTATGCCTCTATTGTCATTGTTGTTTCTCCTTTCTTCATCTTTCACAGATTGTTTCTGCCAAGCCAGTTGTCATTCTCCAACCTCGGGTTAATTAAGGAATGTGAATAAGAGGATGCCAGTCTAGAGGGGCTACTTAATTAATAAATGGAATGGGGCATTCTGTTCGTATGTCAATTTTTAATAAATGTTAGGAATAAAACAATATGGCTTGTGTTTGGCAATGGATCTAGTTGTTATCTGATGTTCATATAATTACTTCTGATTTTTGATTGTTGTGATTCCTAATTAGGATAGGTATTCCTTTCCTTATGCCTTTTTACAGATCTTTAAACATGGTTGACTGATGTTTGATTATATGCGATGCCATAACTCAGAAACAATTTTGTTTACACCTTTATAAAATAGGATTATAGTGCCACTAAGCGATTGAAATCAAACAGCAGTAGTAATGAAAGGAAATGAGCAAGTTAAGTAGATAAAAGTAATCGGTCAAAGCATAATATATAATTTCACAAAGATATGCCATTGAGAAACTCAATGGTGAGAACTAGGTGACTTAGGGCCCTGCCTCCTTACGCCCACTTATATTAGCAAAAACCATTAGTCAGTTACTCCCTTGGTGGATCCTTTCAATGAGTACTATGGTACTAAATCAGCATCACTACAATGCTTATAGAAGCTTGCCTTGTTTTGTAATATACTCAAATAACATACACTTCTTCAATCCTTGGATGTATCAACATGTAACAATTCTGGATGCCATTTACAAGACCGTATTGAGCTTATTTGTGCAAAAATGGGTTACCAGACAGATGCAGGGAGACCCATTTGATGCTCTATTTAATGGCTGGAGTGGGGTATTGTTGTGACGTTTTCACACATCGCCCCATTGCAAATGGGGACCCCCACTTTTTTCTGTTTTCTTAGTTAATTTTGAGTTTTTTTGCTGTTTGCCTTTCGTTTGAAGAAGTATGAACTCAGCCCATGATTTATCTGTGATCACCTTCAAAATTGAAAAATCAAAAAAATTGGCTAAGGCATGGAAAAGGTTAAGGTGTTCTAGCTAGGAACCCCGTCCTTTGAACATGAACGTCGTCCTTTGAACGAGAACCCCTTGTCCTTTGAACTAAGCAATCTGTCCAAGACAAGGCGTTCCAATCTAGAAGGTTACACATTTGAGGCTAGAACATGAGATGTGACTGTCAAGAATTCCGTCCTTTGACCAAGAGGCCCGTCCTTTGACTTTGATCATCTATTACCAATCGATTCTCATGAACAAGTTCAAGTTCAAATGGGGTGAGTTCAAGGTGGCACTACTTTGATCAACAGGATGTAAGCCATTCAATGAACGTAGCAAATGAAGAACAAGAGACGCGTGCAATGCTTAGACAATCAATAATGCTACCTCAAGATTTACAGTCTCCACGATGCAACCACAAATACCGCATTCAATGCAAAATTCTGAACTTGAGGAAGATTGCAAATATCAAGTCCAATATTCAAATGTGAGCGCAAATGGTTTTAAGTTCAAGGTCGAATTGCAAATAAACGGTTGCAATATATTTAATGAGAAACGCTTAGATTGCACAATACTTTCATGAGATAATTGCAAGGCAATTATAATTGGACGACTAGGAGCAAAACTCGATGCTTCTTGCTAATGGTTAAGGTGGCGCCAAGTTGTAAGATTCGATGGCTGGAATTGATATTATTGAATTGCATTTAATAGGAAGCGTTCACCTATGAAATGATTGCAAAGCGATTGGGATTCGAAAGGCAAAATTTGAAGCTTTGATATTATGCATTTGATAGATGTCATCTTGCCTTTTTAAAACAAAGAAGTAAATTTGAATTTCCAAAGCACCACGATTTGGAGTATCAAGTTATTTAAAATTTGCAATTCATATCGACCAAATATTGAATAAGGGTGTTCATGGTGTTTATCATCCCAATCTAAGCATTAAATGAAAGTTGCCAACCCTTTTGTGATGTATCGATTTCTATAAGCTTCAAATTGATCATTTCATTTGATCAATTTGAAATCGATTTTGCCTTTGTATGTCAACAATCAAACTTCGACAGCAAACTGAGGCCAGCAATCTAATTTTGATCTGATTTTGATCAGATCTTGAGAGCAAATTTATCCTAGGACACAGCGATCTCATCTTTTACCTATGGCGATTATGTTCAGAGCATAGCGAATTCCTGTCTGCACGCTGCAACTCCATTTTGATATCAACGATTTGACATTTATTAAACCCTTCAAGCTCAATTTTGAATCATCAGCAGATTATGTTTCTTGTTTGACAGTGATTCTTAATGGGGTGACTATGAATTTACAAAGAGAATTGGGCCTAATCAAGATCCATTGATCAGTGATCCACTTTTCACTTGATAGGTGATTTTGTCAATCATTTTTGATAAGCGCACTGGCTTTGCACAGTGAATTGGACCTCAAAAGGCGGCGATTACTAATTTTGATCAGAGATTCAAAGTTGTTGCAGTGTTTTATGAAGAGCGATTTCTCACATATCAGCGATTCTGATTATCGAATTTGTCCAATTGCGCCTCTTGTGATTAGCGATTTTGTTCATTTTAAAAGTGAAGTTGTAACTGTGGCATACAAGATCAAGGTTATTTCATAAGCCCAGCTGATCGACAAATTTTAAAGGGATCAGTGTGTTCACATTAAAGGGTTGTACAGAGTCCAGCAATCAATCAAAGTGTATACTTGTTTAGGTGTATGAATTTGCTCCAGACTGAAGAAATACTTACAGGTCACCTCACTTCGAGAGAGCATTGCAGACCTGAACAAAGACTTATTTCACCATTTTTGTGTCAAATCAAGACTCATTTAGTGATCTATTTGCTTTCTTACTTGTTTCTTCACAAGGGTTTTGTTGCCTTTGATGCTTTGTTGAGATGCATTGGGGTGATATTGCTTGGTAATGGGTCTGATTTACAAGCTGAGGGTTCAACTTAGATACCTAGGGTTTTATGCAATATTGTGGGATCTTGATGAATTATAATTTCTTAGAGAGTTCTTAGCCTAGGTGATCGATTACTTATTTGCAAGCAAATGCCGTTACATGAAACTTAGACAACTCTCGCAGGTGAAAGATGACTCTAGTAAGGCAGGCTCTCACCGGGAAGGACATTGCATTTCAAGTCTTTACAAGTTAGCTGTTGGGATCGTCAAGTCACAAGCTCATACAAGGCAGGAATAGGAGTCATATACATCAAGGGGAATACAAGAAGACTCTAGATCAATGTACTCCAAGGCGTCCTAGCCAAGAACAAGGTGTCCAAGGCAATGACACCATACGTCCTAAGCAAAGACAAGGACCAAGAACATGATCAGCACGAGCAAAGTCATCATTACATCAGGACCTTGATAATGTTGAGTATCAAGAGATATGCCTCATTCATTAACACACTTGTGATGAGTTACAAAGGACCAGCTGAGGTGGCGCCTAGTCATCATTTAACCAATCACATCATTTCAAGATAAGGCATCTAGATTCAATGTACCTAACTCATCTGTCAAAGAAGATAATTACCACATGGGCACAAGGTTCAATGTACCTTTCGTTGCCATCTATTGGTTGAATTTTCTATGAAGGACATGTGTCCCATCAAATGTAATTGTATCATTCGTCAAGCATTAAATGCTTTGTAATGGGTTCAACAAATCCTCATTAGGGTTTCTATCTTTCGATCTTGGCCATTGATTTGAGCCATTGAATGTAATGAGAGCACTATATAAGGCCTCACTTCTTCATTTGTAAAGGGAATAGTAATAGTGAATAGCGAATAGACAAAGTTCAAGAAAGTAGTAGAGTAGAGTAGGAAGAGAAGGCAAAGATTGTTGCCAAGACATTGATGCAAAAGGCATGTAAACTTCATCGAAGATATGGTGAATTCTATATGTTGATTCAACAATTCGCATGGTCTCTACTTCTCAATTTGATTTCATATTGTTTAGATAAATGGTAGACTTTTCAATGGTGAAATTCGTATATCCATACTACTAACACCTTGGCGATGCTAAAGTGCCTTGCATAGTCAACTGGATCTATTTAGCCAAGCTTAACTTCAATTATCGTTTCTTCATTGATATGTATCAACTTGATGGTGTCTATGCTTGTGGTGATGATTTGATAATCATAAAGCTATCCTTAGGAGATTGCACTAGCCTTGTGGAGATGTTCGTTGCAGGTCAAAACAAGACTTAGTTGAATTCCACCAAAGATTGTCCTTTGCTCTTACATTCTTAGAGTTAGAATAGCCTTCTAAACCCTTATCCTTTTTTCTTTTTTCCAAGTTAAGTGAAATCCCACGTTCCAGCGTCATTTGAGCATTCAGTCATTCAACGTAAGTCCACCTTGTGACCCCAGCAATATCACATCATATACAACTGAGTCTATCCAAGAGCACGTCAAGACCTAACATTTGAGAACCTTGGAGTCATCCCACTTGATCACATAGCTTAGCATTTGGGAGTCTTTGTTCAAGAGAGGATAGAATACTTAGTATTTTATTTTGTGTTGTATAGTGCTTAAAAACACCATCGACAGAATTACAACAGGTATCCCACAGTTCAGTGGTAGCCAAATCTGTTTGTAGTATATCTTGGCTGTTGAATGTGACACCGTTAGTTTCTTTATACTTATAGTGAATGAATTTGATCACCACCAAATCAATCACATATCCTAATATTTGAAACATAAACAAGTCATACTGGGTTTCTGAGGGTCTGGACCATCCATAGAGCCCTTTCGTTCTTCCTTCTACTTTGTAAATTCACTTGCAATTGTCTTCATTTTTTAAAGTGTGTTCTAGTGCTGTCACGTGTCAACTATGGCGATTCACACCATTGCAATTGATTACAAATAAGTCATAACTGAATACAATGAAATTGGCTTCCATTTGGATTAAGTTGCATGTGGAGGCTTGGACAGTTGTTAGTAGTTTTTAACATACATAATGTTTAATGTCTGAGTGATATGTTCATTTTATGAAATAAATTGTCAGAGCTCTCTTGTACCTTTCCCAGTATCACATTGTTTATTCTTGAGTATTTTACTCACAAACAACTAGGAAACCATGTGAATGTAGACATCAGCCAGGAACTGACTAGTTTTAACTCCGATGAAGTGGATAACATTCTAATGTCAGACATTGGGGTATTACATCGGTAACTTGAAGACTCTCAAGTCTTCTCTCCTTCCTGTTTTTGTATAAAGTAAAAGGAAAATTCTCACTCAGAAACAAAATGATTGGATGATCTCATAGTCTATGTTGACAAGACAACCTAATGATGTCTGCGTTGAACTCAAATATAAGTGTTGCTTGTTAATTTAAAGATGTAGATATATCATACCCAAAGAAAATTAATCCCTCTCCTTACCGCATTTCAATATCAAGAGTTACTTGTGGATGCTCCAATTAGGTACATAGGCATTGCTACTGAAGACCAACTTAGGGAATGGAGGATAAACTATTAAACATGGACTAATAGTCTAATACATGTTGGTTGATGACTGGGTTTTCGTTTTGAGTGTTTCTCTATTCAGAATATTCCTTGAATATTAAGATGTGTTTTCCCTGACATAGAGTGACCTTATGGTAGTATTGCCTGAACTTTGTCTTCATAGAATCGGTCTAGTTCCATGGACATATTCATTCTATAAAAGACCATAAATGAGGAACTCTGCATATGTGTAGAGGGTGAAAGCCACAAGACAGCTTCAACAACAACATTTGCATTGCCTTGTACAACAATCAAAGTGGGACCTAGAGGATCAACTTCTTATTTACCATAACCACCTTCATCATCCTGACAATCTGTGCCTACAACTTGTACAGTAATCATGCATCAGTTTCTCATCAACAATCTTCCGATCCTCCCTCTATGTCTAAATCCACGATTAACTGATTGGTGCCGGTGGGTAGACCAACTAGTCTACAGGTTTGAAATGTAGTCGTTGACCACAATTTTGATAATATGTTTTATTCTTACATACACATGTCGCTTATATGTAAAGAATGCTTTCCTTGGAGGGAACAATTAAGTAATGCATAATGCTGTAATGAACTACGTATTACTAATTTATTTTATCATGTTTAGTCACATATGATTATGCACAAGATAATCATCCAACTGTAATACCTGTCATAGGCCATCTCATTTCTACTTCAATCGCTGGTATAGAATGAGCCCTATCCATTGGTAAAGAAGACCAATGTTATAAGGAACAGTGTCTGTTGTGTTTGAGAATAATGAAAGTGCTTGTTAGCAATGTAATATGTATGCCATGCGTGTAATATAATTCCGTGCTGGTTCTATGTTAATCTTGTTCAATGAACTTCCATATTATCCTATCTTCTTTCATTCGTAAATGGTTCTTTGTGGGTAATTTTACTTTGGCTCTCAAACTTGTAGGTGAAGAGCTTTCAAAAAAACAAGCCGCACAAGAAGCTCAAATGAGAAAATTGAGGGCTCAGGTTTGTTAGAAGATTGCTGTACCCCTACCCATCATTCAATCTCTTCGTATTTTATGAAATGTGATGGTCAGTTTTTCTTATTGTGATTTGCATTTTGACCAGACTTACATTAGTGTTCCGTTTGTGCTAGATCCGGGAATTAGAAGAAGAGAAGCAAAGGTTGAATTCCAAGTTACAGGTATTTGAATAGTTGTTTCTGCTATCAATTTTTTTGCCATACTGATAAATCACGCTTGTCTCTTTATGTGATCAAGATATTAGTTGTGTAAAATGAGATGGACATCTAATAAAAATATACACGTGGATTTAGATACCACACAATATTCATGATATCAAATTCCAACTTCGCTAAATTTTTTCTATTGAATAGGCCACAATTGGTTACCGGCTTCAAAAGAATGTAGAATTACTGTTGGGTGAAAATAGCAATAATTTTAGTTTTTTAGCTGTCTTAAAAAGATACTTTGGCACATATGTAACCAAAGTATTAGAATACATAAATATTTACATCAATATGCACATGGCAATACAGAAAAAACCATGCAAAATTTTGGATTGCAATAGCCAAAAACTAGCCTTAAGATACTATAAAATAAAAACAGCCTCAAGCTTCTACAAGTAAAATTTTCCATCTATTTTTTATTGCTTCCTAGTCTTAGCATTTTTTATTTCTTCCTAGTCTATAGCAAAAGATTAAACTAGTATCAAAAGTGGATGAATTAGTGGCGAACCATCCTAGAAGAAAAATAAACACTGTGCTACAAAATCAATATTTAGCTTTTGGATAAAGGAAATTTCTTGATCGTGTAATTTTTAAAGAATGTGTGGAGGCAGATTCTTCCAAGATAAAAGCAATTGTCAAGTGGCCTATGCAAAAATAGTCTAAAATTTAAGATGGTATATGTGCTCAGTTAAATATTATCATATTGCTGAATCAGTGAAACACATGCTCATTTTGTTACATCATTAAATAATTATTCTTTTTCAAGCTTCTTAGAAGCTGAAAAATTTCAAACTAAGAAGAATTATCATCTATATGGATGTTCTGTCTACACTAGACTTCTGAAACTCTTTATGGCCAAGTTTGATTCTTGTGGTACAATTACTGGATAAATATTAAATAATGTAATTTCCCCAATTTTTAAGTGACAATTAATTAAATTGATTTTTATGAAGTTGTCAAAAAAGCCAAAAGATATATTCAAATGATGACTTAATATTAATTAATAATAATAAAATAATGAAATATTATTAAATGTCACTTTATTAAATAAGGTTCTCCAAATATGATAAATATTAAAGTCGGCTAAGTTGGCCTAATATTCTAGATGCTTCCTGGAGTTCTTTATAAAGGAGGTTGGATGGAAGAAGTAAGCATGCTGGTGAATTTGATGTGAAATTTTGAGGATGAAAACCCTTGTAGTTGAAGGTGTGGATGAAAACCCATCCCTTCCTCTGGAGTGTTTGCAAGGCAGTAGGCACTATTGAGAAAATTTGTGAAGTCTCCTTTTGAGACAAATTTGATGAATGTTTCTGGAATAAAGCTATTTGCAGTTCTGAGGTATTTGGTGTTGATATCTTCTTTTGGCAATAAAATTATTTTATTCTGAAAGGCACAAGTCTGTAAATCTTTGGCGAGAATTCTTTATTTACCATTGCCGTGAGCCATATGGTTTTATTATTTGTTGAGTCAGGACTTGATTGATATTGCCGATTAAATTTTTTTTTTCCTAAAGATTTGGAATAGCCGTGGATAAGTATTTGGGCCGAACATTAAAAGTTTGAAATATTTGTGTTAATAGTATTGTCGTGCCTTACCAAATATCAGATGTTTAATTATTGGAGACGACTCTTCTATAGTTTGGTGCATATAATCTTTAAGCCGTGGAAAATATTTTTGAAGTTAATAATGTTGGCACTTTAGCATCCTCGTTTCTTTTGCAGCTGTCATGAAATATTATTTGGGGAGTGCTAAAATTTATACCTACCATGAGGACCTCCTCATCATTTTATTGTAGAGCTTGATTTCTGGTTGAATCGTGCGGCGTGAGTTCATGTGCTGTTGGTGTGGTGTATTGAGGTTGGATACTATTATCACAAAAGCTTGCACCCTTGCTGAGCTATCAACTCGGCAACCTTGTGAAACATGGAAACAACCCCGAAGTGTGGGAGCTTGCGCAAGGGGGTTGAATCTTCGGAGAAGATCGGCTTCCTTCTCAATCCAAGTGCAGGTGTTGAACCAATTCAACACTCCAAATCTTACTTCCAAACCTATCCTAATAGCTTGCAAAGGAAAAGGGAAGAGAGAAATGCTTAAAATGAAAGGAGGTGATGCACCAAGATAAGAGATTGTTTCTCCCCCCACCTGAAATGGCACAAAGAATCAACTGAAATACGCAGGAGATGCACAAACTTTAGTTGCATGAATGACCTCGACACACGTATGGAGGTTAGAACTTGCTGAATGTCAAGAGGGGAGAAGGCTTCCCACAAGTCACACCCAGAAACAGGTTAACACAACATATATGTGAAAGAAAGCCACAAACATACACTTACAATGAAGGTAAGAACACATACACAACATACATAAGTTGAAGTAAGGCAAGAATGATGATTTCAATTCATTATAAGGCCAATGGCCAAACTTACAGTTGCAAAAATGCAAGATAAATACAAGTCTTTAAGAGAAGTGAAAGAGCATAGAATAGCTCAAGCCAGCAGGGAGAGAACCCTTTACAATGAGGCATAACAGCCTTATATAGAAAACTGGTCGCAAGAGTTGTTGGAGTATTAAAAGCCTTGAGTGTTGATCACGCCATCTAGAAGTGTTGCAAGCCGGAAGGAAATTGGGAAGACTTCGGAAACACAGGTTACCGAAGTTGGGAAGACTTAGGCTTGGGGTTCCGGAGTTCCAGGGAAGAGAAGAAGAGGTTAAGGAAAGGGGAGTTCCGGGGAAGAGAAGAGGAGACTAAGGAAAGGAACTTCGGAACCTCGGGGTTCCAGAGTTCCGGGGAAGAGAAGAAGAGGCCAAGGAAAGGAACTTCGGAACCCGACTGAGGAAGAGAAGAGGAGATTAAGGAAAGGAACTTCGGAACCTCGTGGTTCCAGAGTTCCGAGGAAGAGAAGAAGAGGTTAAGGAAAGGAACTTCGAAACCTCAAGGTTCCGGAGTTTTGACAAGACAACACTTCACACCTCATAATTCCATTGCTTTCTCCTTGATCCAATTGGGGCAGCGCTGGTCCATGGAACATATCTTTGATTGGTTCTCACTGATGGACCAAGGGTGTCATAAAATGACAACAGATACCAATCTCAGTGCGGAGTTTATATTGAAATCATAATCAAAGGCTTGGAATTGATTGCAAGTGCTTAGATACACGCTCATCTGTAGGAATGATCACTCCACAGATAAAAACAAGATCACAATTACAGAAGACGTGCAGGCTATAGTTTGAAGTAACAGGTGTGAATAGGAGACCCCCTCGAAGCAGATATATTTACACAGGGCAATAGTGGGAAGGTGCAGAGTTATGGGTCCCGACTGTGTGAATCAAGTGGGGATTTGAACATCTGCCTTTGCCTTTGTCTGTCGACAAGGCAAAGCCATTTCCTATTACATAATATCCCTCTTACCCAGATCATTTGGAGGTGTTTATTCTCACAAAAGTCCAATGTGTTATTTCTGCTCCATTTTGGACTTGTAAACTGTGAGATGGCTTGACATTTTATTGATAGGATATTGCTTTAATTTGATTTATTTGTTGTATAAGTTGGTGATTTGGAGTTAAAATATATTTTGGAAATTGATAGAAAAGATTGGTCATTGTTCTATATTACGTATTGACATTTCTAAATGTTCTATTATTACATTTTTATGTTTTTTGTCAACCACTACGCCAAAATATCGACAAGTGGTGAATGGCACCCACTAGCAATAAGAGTGGGGTTTTCGTCCCACCTTGCAGGTTAGCCCCCTCGTGGACATGTGTTTGCCTGATTGTGGGTGGGTCTCAGCCCTGGGTACACGCCCAACAGGAATCCGCACCACTGCAGCATTTAGATCGGGACATCACAACCCACCACGCTTCGTAGGGCTTGACATTGAGACCTTGGCTGTGATACCAAGCAAGGTAACCACTACGCCAAATGCCGGGACTGGTGGTGAATGGTGCCCATGAGTATTAAGAGTGGGGTTTTTCGTCCCACCCAGTAGGTCAGCCCCCTCATGGACACATGGCTGCCCGATTGTGGGTGGGTTCCAACACTGGGTACATGGCCAATGGGAATCTGCACCACCGCAGCATTTAGGCTGGGACAACACAAATAATTGCCCAGGATGGATGCCTATTGCATTTGAAAGTTGAAGCTTAACCTAGAGAATTTTTTAAATGTATAATATGGTAAGAAACTGTTAATTTATATACCTTCTTGCAAAATAGATATGATATTGTTTGGAAGAAAATTACTAGTCAAAACTGTTAATAAGAGTCTTCAATATCTCCTTGAACTTACAAAAAATTGTCAATCAAACAACAAAAACTGAAGAAAATATGAACATTTGATTTTGAAATTTTGTATATAAAGAGCAAGGATATTGTTGGGTTGCCTCATAGATATGAGAAAGGGTTAGCCTGTGCAATTATGATTGTTGCCCTATGTTGCAACTTGCAACAAAGAAATTCAAGTAGAGCATGTCAAAGATGAGTGTTGAAAAATAATTAAAAATATCAAAATTCAAAATTTATGGGGTCTAAACTGGATTAACTTTTCCCAAAATTAAAATTTATAAATCAATATTTGAAAGAAAGTTTTTTCAAAAGCTAACGCCATTTGCCAATCATTTTATTGGAAAGTTATGAGAAAAGATATACCCAATAAGGTCTTTGAATGTAATACTTGTCTAAGAATTGGAAAGGACTTTATTGTAACCATTTCAGGTTCCTTAATAGGAGTGGTTAGTAATTCCAATGGATTATTTTCTGGTCTTCTTGTCATAGAAGGTAGAAGGTAATAATCTTTTTTTCTCTTTCTTGTGGTAGATCATCTCTTGAAATATACTCATTTTAAGGAAATGCAGAAAATGTGTCCAACAAATCAAATTGCAGAATTAAATGCAAACACATGTCAAGTTTCAGGTTTTTCCTAAATTAATCATTAATAGTCTGGATCGTTTTTTGTATGAGTAAATTTTGGATACCTTCCTCAAATTGGTTGACATACTGAGATTAAATTAGTGTTTGGAAGGATATCTTTGATGATTTTGTCAAACAAACAAAACCAGTAGTTTATTGGTTAAACTTGGGTGAATGGTGGTACTATACCACATTTCACATATCCACCAGTATGATAACTTTTATAGCTTTGTATGTAACAAATGTGAAAGTTCCTACAGTACAGAATTTCTTGGAGAATTTCAAAAAGTAATTCAAATTTAAAGGAGAATTTGGAATGGGCTCATAAATAAATGAAACAACGGAAAGATCAACAGTATACAAAAAATAACTCTAGGATGGCAATTGGGTTTATGTGCAATTCCAGGTGCATAAGGGAAACTTTGATAAAACTTAAACAAAGATGAAAAGTTCAAAAATTATTGCCAAAAATTTGAAGTCCAGTTCCACTTGTGAAGATACTTAGATAGGTTACATATGCCTTGAAGTTTGAACCTTAGAAATTAAAGATATATTGATGATGTTTTTCATGTATCCCACTAAAAGGAAATGTTGGGCATGCGTTCAACTATTTAGGCTGAATTACTTATACTAGAAGAATATGGAAGGCCTGGATTGAAATTTGAAGGTATTCCTAAGACACAAAGTAGATCCTTTTGTTAAAAAAAAAATAATATGTGCCTTAAACTGGACTAATTTGATAGTGGAAGAATGTCAGAGTTATTAATTCTTTAGGAGAGCTAATTACATTATGCTTATAGAAGATTGAATGATGTGATGTAAATGTACAATGAAAAGAATTAAATGGAGCAGTAACGGAAGAACACAAATTGAAATTTATGGTGGGGAAAACTATATGGTGAAAAACTCCACAAAGCATCATTATTAAGAAAACTTACACATTTGTTTGTATACTTACAAACTCATAAACTTGTGTGGTGAATCACTTTCTCCTCATTCCAAATGGTCTCACATAAACCTCTAGTGTAGAGTAAATATTTCAATTTTCAAATTTTCATTTTCTCCATCAATAATTTATCCCCAAGGAATTCCTTGAATATAGGAAAATAAAGTAGGTATTACCATTTCAGGAAGTTACCACACCTCTTATAAACAACATTAGTATTAATTATTAAATTTATTGATACTAAAGAAAAATCTTTTTATACTAATAAATTTACTAATTAACTAAATATCTTGGTACAATGCTAAAAACATATTGATATAATAAGGTTTTATACCTTATATTAGAGCTTTATAAATATTTGTTTTAGGATTCTTAATTAATGTATAGACCCTTAATAAACTTTAAATAATACAATTTTGAGGACAAAGCATGTTTAGAGAGAACTTGTTTTGAAATTAATATATATAGTTCTGTATCACTTAAAAAATGAATAATTGCACCTGGTCATTCATATCAATAACCTATTTTTTCTCACTCATTTGTTTATTCGTTCATTAAATATATTATTTTTGTATATATTTAATATGTATATTTCTAGATATGTGCCTTCAAATGTGTTTATGTACCAGGCCAGACAACCTGAATCCTAATCATCACCAATAATATCATCAGCATATTTCAGAACCTAAATCCCTTGATTCTGCTTTTAAAGAAGAATGCTAGAAATTGCAAATATTTAAGACTGGAAAATACAATTGTTTAGATTTGACAATATTTTTATATTACCTCTCAAGAAAGTATTTAAAAACTTCATTTCTTCTTTAAAATTAAACCAATCGGTTATGGTAATCTGTAGAATACCCTGGTTGATATGAATGGCGGCTAAACTGAGTTCATTAGAGAAAATATTGCAGACAATGGATCAATAAAATTACAGCAGCAGTGGGTAAATTGGGGGCAGCACCAATGAAATGTTTTGCACCCTACAGCCAGGCGTGGTATTCTGCAAGCGCAAATCAAAATTTGGAAGATGTTTCTTGGCTATACCTTTCACTTTGCCCTTGGATCTCTGTTTCTAGAGGCTAAGGATTAGTATTCTCTGAACTTTAGGACTTTTCAATGGCCATTCCAAATAAATTTGTGGCAGCTGTCATAAGATTATATAGTTGAGCCTCCAGTTTAAAATCATTAGAAAAATTAGTTCAGATTTTAATGTTCGGTATGCTTATAGAAATTTTAGTTTTACTTTGGGAAATGTTTGTATGATTTTTTAATATATTTAAAAACAATTGATTTGTTTCAGGGTTGTTACTAACTTTATAAAAAAGAATATTAACTTGTGGTTTTGTACTATCGTTTCATAATATAGTATTGCACTATCATTGTTGAAAAGAGATAATTTTTGAGTCTACAAAGTATTTTCAGAGTTCTTGTTTTGTTGTTAATCTTAAAGAATAAATCCAATAATAATATTGACTTTTATTGCAGACTTTTTAGAATTCACAAGTTTTATAGGAAGAACACATATCCTGATTCTTTAGTTTGTCTTTGTAGCCTTTTCTAATGAATATGAAAATAATAAATCTGCATTTTTCATCTGTTCAGCACAATGATGAAAATTATCATTTTTTTTTTGCATTGTGCAACATTTCTGAAATTTACAGGTGTTGAATCTGAAATTGAATTTGAACCAGTTAATTTACCTCAGGACAAAGTAATAGTCAAGTAAGTAAACGGAAGAAAACTTTATCGAGTCTGAAGTGGTGTCTGGACATCAAGTCCATAGGAATATGAAATATTGATGGTCTAGCATCTGTCAGTGGCATGACTATTATGAAACCATAGTGGCAGATGTCACCTGTGTATTATAAGCCTAACTAAAACATAATCAAAATTACATTCTAACTAGAGTTTTGAGAGAAAAGTAATCATAGTTATGACTTCTGATTATCATATCTGTAAGAGGCAATCAAGACGATAAGTACAATAAATGGAACAATAAGATTGTTGGTGTATGGCGTTCTACTCATCTACTCATTGTTAAATTAATTCAGCTGATGTATGCTGATGGTGCTCACTACAAGGCTTTGACATATCAACTCTATGGAAGTACACATAGGTCCTCCTAAAACAAATGTCAATTGAAGTGATGAAGTAAACTGCTTCTCCAACTGATCTGGTTTCCAAGAGTCCGTATATATTACATACTTTTCTCAGCCCTTGTACTTCTCAATCTTGGTTCCTTTATTTACAGTTAACCAGGATTCAAATAGTTCGCATTTGATCCATCTGATCTTTGGTAATCCACAGTGTTCCACGGCCATTGGGGACGGGGGGAAGTGGGGACGGGTTTCGGGGACAGGGGGACAAAGGGCCTAAGTTTGGGGATGGCGGCGGGGTGGCGGCAGGGTGGTGGTGCTGATATAATTATACATATACTTACAGTACTTGAAAAACTAGTTGTGAAAAGAAGTATAACAGTATAAGAATTACATTTCAAATGAACTATAGGAAATTAGTAAAATTGCAAAATAGCAAAATTTGAGTCTGACGTGTTCGAACGGGAGACTCCTGCAAGTCTCCTTGCCCCTCAAGAGACGTCTGGGAGTCTCCCAAGGAGTCTTGGATACGTCAGATGAGAGATTCCTGCAAGTCTCCTCGCCCCTCAAGAGACTCTTGGGAGACCCCTAAGGAGACTTGGAGACGCCTGGGAGTCTCCCAAGGAGACTTGGAGACGCCTGGGAGTTTCCCAGGGAAACTTGGAGACGCCTGGGGGTCTCTCAAGGAGACGCCGAGACGTCTCCCAAGGAAACTTGGAGACACGGAGACGTTTCCCCATCTCCGGTGGAGCTCCGGTGGCAGTGGCGGGAGACGTCGCGTCCCCATCCCCCCTCTTGGAAACATCCCCGTCTCCAGGACGTGGCCCAAAAGGGGGCGAAACGCGTCCCCGTGGAACACTGGTAATCCATGAATCATATTCTTCTTACTCAAAAATTCAAGATACACAAAATTTGAGTGGGCAAGTTTTCAATGCTACCTACTATCTACTTGTGAAGTAGTCTATAATAGTATGAAGCTATGAACTACCATCAGAAGTTATAAGCATATGCTTTATCAGAAATTGGATAGCATCAAGCTGTCATAAACCTCTTTTTTGTGCTCTAGCAATCACCTTCTTGTCATTGTTTTCTTAATTAGTCACCTTACATTATGAAATCGCATTATTGTGCAATCACATTTATTGTAAATAGATTGTGCTTCCTTCTGGGAAAACGCATGACACTACTAGTGCTGTAGTTATCAACTTTGAGTCTGATTGGTACACTTCCACGTCCGTGAAGTTGGTTTATTAAGCCATCTCTTATATCAATCTTAATGATTTATACTTCTTGTTCAAGCTCTAGGAACCACTTACTTTTTTAGATTTTATGTTCCATAGCGAAGTCAATGCACTATATATTGAAGTCGAACAAAGTATCCTGCAGAAATTAATGACAGTCTTCATATTTTTTCAGGATGATGTTTGCCACAGTCCAAAATGGAAGCAACACTACTCTTTCTTATTTTGGCTACTGACTACCTTCCTTGCTTTGAATATTATCTCTTTGTTTTAAATTTTCATTATCCCATGACAGCACTTTTGTCTTCTCGCCCCTTAACTTTGTATCAAATGCTTTGGTTGATGTCTAACTATAACTGAAGTGCTTGCTGTGTGTTTATTTTGAAGCAAGCTGCTGATTGATTGATGTAATGCGCTTAAATATGTTGTCACAATTCTGGAGATATAGGCAGACCATTTGTTGGATACTAGATTATCCACTGGAAGAGCTCTTACGAGTGCATACAACTCATCCTTATTTCTTTCAACTTACTAATGGCTCCACAATTGAGCAGCATGCTTCCATCTTCAAAGTATGCTGGGATCATAGACAATCTGACATCATCTCTTCAGGATGTTTTAAATCCATTCCATCAATTCAATCGGATATAAGTTGGATAGAAATGCAAAAAATGGCAACAATGCACTACATTTTGCTATTTTCTTATTTAGTTTTCATCTTTGCAGCAAGCTGTAAGGTAAAGATCAGTCTACTACATTACGAATGTGTTATTTGTGATTTCCAGGGGTAAGGAAAAATAAATCTCAAGAGCTTGGCAATGCACACTACTAGCTAGAAAAGCAAGCTGGGCTGAGGTTGACATACAATTAAGGCACAGACATAGCTTTTTTGTTAAGGATTATGAAAGGTTTTCTGTGTTATTCCTATCTGTGTGATGTCTGCCAAACTAGTTAAGACTTTTTCTGCAATTTTGTGGTTTCATGAGAGAGTTCTTATCTCAAAAGAAAATAGAGTATTATTCCAAAGAATAACAAATTAGTACATAATGATAAAACAGATGATCCCCTGCACAGAGTAGCACTTTCCCTTCCTACCCAGGAGCAGACTAGCATCCTAAATTGGACCCCAACATTAGTAGCAATCATATGCTTTGTAACACAATGGATCACAGTACAAATACGGATTTATTTTCTAAGCTAAAGAAAGTATTGTGGGAAAAGCACAAACAAATGGCTCACCAAGGATGGCAACTCTACATTCGAACAGGTTCCACAAAGAAAGCTGGAAATTCCTGTTGAAATTGGATCTGTAATCACTGAGAAACTGTGCATCTCAAAGATTTAGGCTGTTAATCTCTTTCTTCCCGTATTGCATATGAATTTCGCTGGAAATTCCTGTTTGGGCAATTGTCATGAAATTGGCAAGTGTTCGTTATAGTCAATCTAAGTTACTGGTCTTGGTACTGGTTCGGGTTCGAGAGTTTGGTTCGCGGGTTCAGTCAATTTTTTTGGGGGTCTGGTTCATCCATACAAAAACATACTATACATATTTGATATTTCCTAATATTTTTATTGTAAAATAATATTTATAATTTTATACAATATTTAATAAAGTTAATTATAATATATAAAATATTATATCTTAATTCAAATAGTAGTTAAATTAGAGAACAAAGAGTTGTTCCATGCGACTACAGATTTTAACGATAAAAACATAGTCAGCTTCAGTAGAATGGCAACTATGTATAGCTGGAGGCTAAATATGTCAGGCAGTGAACAAGCTGTAGCTGTGAAGAGATTCAAAGAGGAAATCGACGACAGTGTTGCAGTGAGTGAGAGCTTGATTGCTGAAATCCGAGTAGTAGCTGCTACAAGACACTGAAACTTAATTCGCTTTTTGGGCTACTGTTGGGTGTCAAAGATCATTGCTTTAGTTATGGGGATGATGCCGAATGGAATATTGGCCTCACATACTCAAGAAAAGACACTTATATGGAGCATATTCTTGAAAATTGCACAGGGCGTGGCTCATGGATTGAAGCACCTTCATCATGAATGTCCGTAGCCAATTTTACACTGTGATCTAAAAACCTGCAACATCTTGTTGGACATGAACTTCAAGCTCGGGATTGTCGATTTTGGGATTTCAAGGACTTTGAAATACAATGACTAATGAAATTTGGTGGTTTGGAGCGGATAATTCGCTGAATTTGCCCTGGGTTTACCGGACAGACCCGCAGGCTGTTGGCGAGACCTTGCCCGAATCCATAGGGGACCTTATCTGGACCCCAAACTTGGGCCAGACCGGACCAGGACTTGTGGGCTACGGGCAGTGAACCGGTAATTTAGTAGTCAATCGAGTCGGTGATTTTCAACCTTTGGTTTTGTGACAAATTGCAAGCCTTAGAAAAAACCTTCTTGTAATGAGCAGACTGTAAATGGGAGATCATGAAGCTGAAGCTTTGTGTGGAATGATGTTGGATAAGTTGAGGTGATATTGGGCTTTCTGTGGTTTTGCTTGATAGCTTGCTTCTGTTTTGGCTGATGAAGGGAAGGATCCTGAGCTCAAATGGTTTTGGTGTGCTGTCTTGTCATGCCATTGGCTTCTTTTTAGTGTATGGTTCTATTTCAATTGAGGAAAATTTAACCATAAAATTATTCTCCTTGGCAGAGGGTGATTTGGATGGGGACCTTAAACATGCTAATTGGGTTTTGGAGATAATGACTATGTAGAGAGAGGCTTGGGTTATACAAAGACAGGTTCTATTTGAAATAAATTGGAAAAAATGGTTGGTATAATTGGTCCAATAAACAAAGTGATAATTGCAGGATTCTTGGTAGATTAGATGGTTCTATGAGGCTGTAGATTTGTTTCACCTTTGTAGCGCTGCTAATCTCAACTCTCTTATATGCTTTGGTCACTACCAATTGTCACTTCCTGAAAACTTTTAAAGAACAAGGAGAAAATGAGGCATGTGTTTGTCAGCTTCGTACTTACCAGGTTTGTTGTTAACTTGGTATGTCCAAATTCTTAACCAAGTCTTTTTGCATTGGAAGGTTTAAAGGTTACTCTTAACTGCCATGTAAAATTTGCTAAAATAAGGTGTCTTTTGGAAACTAAACAGTTTTGTTTAGATCAATTGCTGTGACTGGATGCTTGTATAGGCATTTTTTATTTCTTATATAGAATGTTTATGTGAGATTGATTTGAGCTTTTTTGTTTTGGATTAATCTATACATTACAGTTTAGTTCCTGACTGTTCAACACTGCCTAATGTTCTCTTGAGTTTTGTCAAATAAGGTAGAAGAAGCAAAGGTGGAAAGTATTAAAAAGGATAAAGCAGCAACGGAGAAGGCATTACAGGAAGCTGTGGAAAGTAGTCAAGCAGAACTTGCTGCACAGAAGGAATTCTACACAAATGCATTAAATGAAGCGAAGGAGGCAGAGGCACTTGCAGAGGCACGCGGAAACAGTGAAGCTAAAACAGAGCTTGAGCATCGTTTGCATGAAGCTGGAGAACGTGAGGCAGCACTTGTACAAGCACTTGAAGAGCTAAGAGATACTCTTAGCAACACAGAACATCAGGCATTGGCTTCTTTCATCTGTTTTTTTTGATAAGCCTGTGAAATATGATTTGCAACTTTTCAATATTTTGGAGGACTTTCTCACATTTTCTTAAGGTAATATAAATTATCTGCATGACATGCCCCTATTTCATGTACTGCAGGCAGCATCTCTGGAAGACAAGCTACGGAATGAAATTGATCATCTTCAGAAGCGTTGCCAGGTATATCTGTGTTGATTGTGTCTTTACACTAACAACCTGCCATCAAATAATGATTTATTGATAGCATCTGTGTTTCATGGTATAATATTGCTATAATTGATGTGCAGGCAACTGAAATGCGCTACGAAGAGCTGGTATTAAGAGTACCTGAGTCCACAAGACCATTGTTGCGACAAATTGAAGCAATGCAGGTTTTGCCTTCTGCTTTTGTAATCATTGCATATATATGTTTTAATTGGTATTAGTACACTGAGCCTGCCTATATTGTTCATACACAGGAAAGTGCAGCAATGCGTGCTGAAGCATGGTCTGGCGTGGAGAGAAACCTCAATTCCCGTGTCCAGGTACTATCCTCACAGGGATTAAGTTTCTACAGCTTTAAAATCATTTTTTGTCAGCTTCAACATTTAAGTTAGTATAATTTTTTAAAGAACATAATTAACAGGAGGCAGAAGCAAGGGCTGCATCAGCAGAAGAAAGAGAGAGAGCTATGAATGAGCGTCTTACTCAAACATTATCTCGAATGGCAGTTTTGGAAGCTCAGGTGTGTAAGCATCAGTTAAAAATATATTTTTGTAACTTTTCTCTTTGAAGGATGATTACTTTGATGAGAAGATTGACTCCTAAAGCTTAGCATTCATATCTAGTTTCTTCATAACCAAATGCAGGTTTCATGTCTGAGGGCTGAACAAGCACAAATCAGTCGTTCGTTAGAAAAGGAAAGACAAAGGGCATCTGAAAATCGTCAAGAATATCTTGCTGCACTAGAAACAGCAGCCAGTCAGGAAGGTCGTGCTAAGCAACTTGAAGAGGAAATAAGAGAACTGAGGAATCAGCATAAGCGTGATATGGTGGAAGAAATGGCACGGCGACAACTACTTGAGCAGGTGGTACTGATTGATATTTTGTCTTGATTGGAAATGTGAAGGATGGTTTGTGGTCATATGAGCAGGGTATATAATCAATGCTATGAGATATATGATGAATATTATAATAGAATTAAGGTCAACTCCATTTGCTCAATCATTAATTTATGACAAGAATACGTGTGGTGAAACTTGAAAGTTGCAAGTGGATCATGTTTTTTGAATGTTTTGTTTTCGTTTTTTTTTTTCAAATTATTTCTGTTTTGCCTACTAGCAGCTTATGTAATAACATTTTATGTTATGAAGCAGTGTGTCTGCTTTCTTTTTCTGGATGATTGGATACTGGATGTAACAAATCGATATGACAAGGGAAAGTAGGTGCTGAATGCTCATTTATAAAAAATGAAAATACAAATGAAGGATGATTTGTGTAGCATGAGCAGGGTATATGATGAATCTAATCATAGTATTAAGGTCAACTGCATTTTGTCACAAATTAAGTTTCAAATTTGTGACAAGAATTCAACTGTGGCAAAATTTGCAAGCGGGCAGATCTTGTGTTGAAAATTTTAATTTTGTTTTTGTTCATTACATTCTTTATTCCTTAGTAGCCTATGTATGATAAGATTGTAAGTATAATAATGTCCACATGTGACCAAAAGTAGGTCAGTGTGACAAGAATTTAAGTATGGCAAAATTTGCAAGTGGATCATGTATTTAGAATGTCTTGATTTCATTTTTTGTTCATTACTTTCTTCTTTATTGCTTAGTAGCTTTTGTAAGAATATGTTTGATTCAGTATGTGCTTGATTTTTCTGCTGTACTGGATAAATGAAAATAAATTATACAGTTAATACATATTTCTGAGCAAACGAAATTGTAGCTCTTTTAAATATAATGGTTTATGCTAGTAGCTTGGTATTGCAGGAAAAAATGTCTTTAATTTTAAATTAATATTCTTAGTACAATCATTCCACAGGAACTAGAACGGGAGAGGACTACTAGATTAGATCTTGAAAAGACAGCTCGTAGTGAGGCATGGCCAAGCTTAGAAAAGAATGATACCTCTAAATACACAAACTCTTATTTAGATCATGGTAATTATTTTAATTGAGTCAAGTGAATCAGTTTCTTGACATTTAAAATCCAGAGTTGAGTTCTTATGTACTGCCCTTTCTTTATGTAATGAAAGGAGCAAGCAATAATCTAAGGCGATTCTCAAGTGCTGGGAGTGCAAGTAGCATGGAAGAAAGCTTCTACTTACAGGCTTCATTGGATTCTTCCTCAGAACAGGCCCCCATTGACAGGAGAAGCACTGGTGAACTTGGACCATCAGCTTATTTTGGAAAAAGCTTTGCGCCAGCCACAATTGAACATTTAGAAGCTACTCTACGTCAAAAGGATGGGGAGTTAGCTTCCTACATGACTCGTTTGGTATTATTTCATTTCCCTTAATAATATTTTTTTATTTGCTTGTTTTAACGAAGCCCTTTGGTTCAATTGGGAATGAGTATAGATGGAAAGTAAAATGCGGTGAGAACATCAGTATGTATTGTTTTCTTTAGAGTTTAGAGTCACAAGAATTCAAATATGTTTGCCATGAGATATAATATTTGTTACAGCTAGAAGGTATTCTTGTGAAAATGTGCACTTGTTTTGTGGTTGAAATGGCTATGTCCAGTAACATGCTCTAGGGGTGTGCGTGAAGATTTGCTTGATGGTTTCCTACAATCTAAAGGAATATGGTCATTTATCTTTATCAAAAAATAATGACTATAGAATGTGAGGCCTCTCCTGTTGGTTTTATATAGCTCTTATATTTTTTCCCCATTTGATGATCATGCTCTGCTCAAAGTCAACTGCCAGTTGCTCTTTTGTTACTTGTTGGTGCATTAAATGTTCTTTGTTTTTAATAAGAGATGCATCTTATATTACTTTAGTTCAGGGAACAATAGAGTGATGTCAACCTAAAAATAGGTTAACCAGGAAAGTCTCTTCCTAAAAAAGAGAGAAAATATCATAGGCACAGAGAAACATTGAACGGCCAATTGAGTTGTCTAAATATAGACTAATGTGAGAGGTAATGTTATTTGTTTTCTTGTTTGTTAATATTATATTGGAATTGTTAAAAAAATCTTTAAAAAAATTAAAACCTACGGTTTGAATATCTTTATCGAATTAAGCTGGTTTCCTGTGCAATGTAGAGCTGTCTTTGCAGTTTTTCTTTTATTTTTCAACAGATGCCCCTTTCGAGCTATTTTCGAGTTTGAACACTTTTGTTCCATTTAAGTCATTCTATAACAACTTGAGGTAGGCTGTAATTTGCCATTCTATTCATTGATGGAGATTTATGCTTATCTATTTCATCAGAGTTTTCATGAAATATTCTAAACTGATTACACACAAAGGGTAAATCCTGAAAGAACTCAGAAACCAATATAATAATTTAACTACTTAGAGTCACCCATCTATTTGCTTATTCCTTGCTGTGTCTGGTACTGTTGAGTGTCCACAATAACCTCGTTGCAGCCCTGCAATACTGAGTGTCTAAGAGGGTCTGCTTCTGTAGCAGTGTCCAAGTTCTGAAACAGAAGCAAGTTTGTTTATGTTGTAAGGATCGATGATGCCTTTCCTCTCTCTATTGTTACCTATACAATCCTCTAAATCTAGTGATTCAAAATGAATGGAAGGTAATTTTTTTATTGGTGGTATCTAACTAAAACTGACTGAACAGATTTTTCGACAATTTCTTGCAGTTAACTAACCAGTTCTATCTCATTCATTGATGGGCACTGCAACTACATTGAGTCATGGGAATAACACAATAGCAGCAACCCCATTATTTAAACAGCTACTAATAAATTGGTTGAGTCAACTCCTTTAATCCGAAGACCTAGTCTCCTTACTCCAACTGACAGACATACTAATTCTAACTGCTGACAAAGATCAAGTCAAGCTCCAATCCTTTCAAAATTTCAATTACTATCCAGTATAGTGTTTGCAGGTTAAAAAGAGGACATTACATTTCAGTGGAGGTTCTCAATAATGTTTTGTTTCTTTATACAATTACCTGCACTTAATGTATTCATTCGGTGCCTTTCCAGGCATTCAAGTTGTGCTTGCACATCACCAGCACGAGATTTATCCTTTCCATAATATCTTTTGGAAACTCTCCAAAAATCCATGGCGAATGGTTCTTCATGAAATGATAATTCGATGTTGTAATTAATTAAGGAGAGGAATACTCCTTATATAGAAGATTACAAGACAATCTTTCCATAATGGAAACAATCGAGAATAGAAACACGAAAGATAGAAAGGAAACTTCCTAGAACTATCTAAAGACGAAATACAAACAGAAGTTTTTAAATACTAACTAAATGACTAAGATGACCATTATATCAATATTACAATATTATTTTAATACTTCAATAATAGAGTGGAAGCTGCAAATATACATATCATAGGATCTTCTAGCTTGTGGATGATGGGCAGCTGACTCTCTAGGCAGAAGAACAACAGGTCCTCCACATCTAGTGTGTGAGGACAAAAACCCTGGTTGCTTGTTGTGTAGTGGGACACTATTTTCAATATAAGCAAAGAAATTAGATGAGAGAAAAAGGCATGTCTCAATGAGAGAACACAACATTATATAGAATAGATAAATTTACTATTACAACTACCATATTACTGTCAGTACAACAGGCTCATTAAAGAGCAGCAACAAGTACAACAACCTTATGACTATACTAGAAACAACACCAAGCTTGTCTCAAAATTTGAGAAGGCAACTAGGACCAAGTGTCTTAGTTATTAAATCAGCAGGCCAGAGGAGTGCAGAAATGAGGAGAAATGTCTTCAAAATCCACCAGTTGCCAAATATAGCGATGATGAATCTTGATGTGTTTGGTCTGAACATGATAAATTGAAATCTTTACCAACTTCAATCCTCCCTGGTTTTCATAGAAAATGGAGGAGTATGGTGACGAAGCTTAAAGTCTATCAAGTTTCTATGTAACTGATTTCTTCACAATTGCTTTTATTCACTTCGATAGAGGACAAAGCGATGGTTTGTTGAAGCTCACTTCGCCATGAAATTACTGCTGATCCTAAGGAAATGTCCTTGGTTGTAGACCGCCAAATATCAATAAATTCTGCTTATTCAAAGTTTGTATATCCAATCAAACCAAGAATTGTTGTTCTTTGATAAACTATGTCAATGTCAAGAGTACCTTTGACATACTACAAAACTTGCTTTGCGGCCATCTGATTAGAAAGTTTCGGTTTTGACCAAAATTGATTGTGATAGCTAACAATGAAGCAAAGTTCCACTCTAGTGGTTGTAAGATATATCAAGTTGCCCAGCAATAGTCTGTAGAGTGATTCATTGTCCAGGGATGAGTCATTGGAGGCCAACAACTTCAGCTCGACCTCTGTGAGTGTAGAGGATGATTTACAATCCACCATCCCTAAATGTTCCAAAAGTTTCATGGCATATTTGATTTAAACCATGAAGAAGCTATAATCAAATTGCGAAAACTCAACTCATAGTCAATAGTGTAGGAGGCTTAAATCATACATGTCAAAAGCGCACATAAACCTGATTTTACTCATTGAATAGTAGTATCAGTGTTGGCTATGATGGCAAGGCCATCAACATATACAATAACAATCACAATATTATTATCATCACTTTTGACATAGAGATTTGGAATAAAAAGACTCTTGAATCTAGAAGCTTTTAGATTGTTGCATGAGATTTCCATAGTCCATGAAGCAGACATATGATAGCTTTTGGTTTTAGTTGTGTATATTTTTCAGTCAAAAGCTATGACCATACATCTTTTAGATGTCTATCAATTTTGAGATACCAGGTTTGAGGAGCTTGCTTAAGCCCATACAAGTACTTAGTTAACCTGCAAACTAGATCTTCACAGGTAGAATTCTAAAACCCTTAGGCTGCACCATTTTATCCTCGTAATCCAAGTCATTGTTCAAAAAGGAACTTTGATATCCATTTGACACCTTCTTGCCAAATTGAGCAGCTATGGAGAGAAGCAACTAAAATGTGACCATCTTAGTAGTAGTAGCAAAATTCTCTTCATTGTCTACCCCCTCATTGCAAATATCCCTTAAGAGTAAGACATGGCTTGTACTTGTCCAAAGAAACATCAATTTTGCATTTTACTTTATAGGCCCATTGGCACCCAATAAGCTCTCTACTTGGAGGTAGTTCTACCAACTCCCAAGTATATGTGTTTTTATCAATGCATCATACTCAACCTTCATGGTAGGTTCTTGTTGTGGTTTTCCTTGTGCCTTAGAAAACTTGTGTTTCAGAAACTTGAAAAAAATAAAAATATAGAGCAAAATGGATGGGCTCGATAGTTGAATCAGTAACCATTTTTCCTTTTCTCTTAGGTCTTTCAACTATCTGAAAAGTTCATCCTTATGCAAGTTTTATGAAGCCAAGTCCTCAACTTGAGCCAAACCTGAAGTGGAAACACTTTCAGTCTTGTTTTCTTGGTAGGCAAGTGGAGAAGAACTGCCAAAGGTTGACACATAGAAAAACCTGATGAATTGGAATATTCATCTTTGAAAAGTACCATGATACTAGATTCAGAAACTTTGTGGACCTCTTTTTGAATATTGGAAAAATATGGCCATCTCTTCTACATTAAAATCCAAACTAACATTGACTTTGTTAGTAAAAATATCAATAGGCCTTGGATTGTTCACTGTAACCAACAAATAAATATCTGATACTTTTGGAATCTAGCTTATGTTCTTTTTCTTATGAACTAAAATGTATGCAACTGAACCAAAAATATGAAAAGATGTTACTTAAAGTTTGTTATCAAACCAAACTTCCTCCGGTATAATATTTTGCAAGGCTCTATAACGACTCTTGTTTGAGTGAAAAATTGTTGTGTTCATACTAAAATCTGACATAAAAATTAGTTGACCCAATTAACTTCTTGTTGTCCATAGCATATTGCAATGATAAAGTGACATATTCAATAGTAAAATTGTACTTGTTTCTTCATTCCCCATAATTCTATTCAAGACAGTATTTCTAGGCAATTGTGATTTGCCTTTCTTTGGAAGTTTTTGCCAATATCTCACTATGTTGCTCAATGCTCAAATAAGTTTTTTTCTATGTTACTTGTGGATGGGTACTTGACCAAAATTGGGCTGTCCAAGGTCGAAAACATCCGAGGGATGCTGGAATGCCTCGAAAATGTCCCTTGACTTTCCCAGGGACAGTACTTGTCCCCTATGACACATGCAACTTTAAGTTGCCTTTTGAGAAAAATAAAAAAAATAATAAAAACTGAAGGGGTGGGGGTGTCCACAAGGGTTCCCACCTTTGCAAAAAATCTCAACCTATAAACAACAATAAAAGATTCAAAATGAAAAAAAACCTCATTTGTGTCAATATGCAAATTGTGAACAGAAGCCAAGTGACTCGATATCCAATTTTGATGCAGTGTTAGGGGAGGCTGATTAGGGACAGCTGCATATTAATATATCTAATATTCTATATATTTGTCATTTTCTAGCTGAAACTTTATTAAGATTTCTAATTTTCTATATATTTGGCATTTTGATGTAATTTTTATATAATATGTCATGTGTTTTTTTAAATGAATGCAATAAAATTTTGTTAAAATTTCATTTGTTTGTGGCTTTCTATGAAATGAAAATATCAATTGAACTGCAATATTATGTGTTGAGGTTCTATGATGTATATGATGATTGCTTTATCAATGCTATCATATGAATATTTGAAAATTTCCATATTTTTAAATTTTTTTCCTATTTTGTTAATAGCTGTCCCCTAATGTCCCCTAAAAGTTGGCTCCCTCTTTTTCTCGTTCCCGAAACTTGAGGTAACGGTTTTATTCTTTTAATGGAAGAATCGATTGGCATTATCCATGTTCATGTCACTATAGTCATCTCTTTGAGGGAGTTTGAAATTAATGCTAATAGAAGGACATCCAACTTTTGCCACCAATTGATCATTCACCATTTTCACTTCTTTGATATCAGATTTATAATGTGTCACGCATGCCAGCACCAAATCTGTGCATTGAATGGAGGTTGGAACACTTGTGGCATGAACTAGACTGCTAGAGAATGTAGTCTCAACGATTGAAGTCCTGGGATTTTATTGGATTCTATTCTAAAAATATTCCATTTTTATATGCCCTAGTTTGTTGTTCCCCACTCAAGATAGAGATTGTCTAAATTTGCGGTATGTTCATAACCTTGGCAAGTAAAGTTCATCTTGGGACATTGGATAATAAACAAAAAATTCGAGCTAGGGTTTCTAACAATTATTTGTAAATGAGCTGGGAGAATGGTTTGTATTCAATTGTAAAGCAACAATTTTGAGTAGATTTCATGGAACATGTGGAATGCTATAAAGATTTCGGTGAGTATAGCTGGTTCTACCTTAGGATGTGAATTGGAAACAGGTGAGGGATGCCTTTGCTTGTTGAGCCTAGTGATGGCATTGATTCAGCCAAGCATAAGTTCATAGGAGCTCCATATATGTATGAGTATATTGTGATTACTAGTGAGCCCTAGAGCGCCTTATATTATTTTGCATTTTTCCCTTGCTAATTTCTTAAAACATCTTTGAAGCCTTGTCAATGTTTTAGAAATTTTGGGAACTTTCAAAAACACTGACGTTTCTTGTTTTAGAAGTCATAAGGAGCCATTGGGGCTTGATCACATTTTAAAATTCCATTGGTATTTCAATGAAGTTCTGAACCATCTCAGCATTTTAGAAAGTCAAGAAATTTTTTGAGATTGCTAACATTTTTTGATATTGTTTGCTTAATGAGCCTTAATCATTCAAATCTTATCGGCAATTTGGAGAAACTTTTACTTATGTTGGCTTTTTAAAAAGTTAGAAGAAAACTTTTGAAATCACCAACTTTTGTTCCCAAATGCTCAAAATTTGCTTTGTTTCTTCATATTTTGGAAAGTTTCAAAATTGTTGATACTTGTATCCTAAGTCACAGGATACGGTGATTTTCATGGATGAGGTTCGAATTTAATCGGATTTCAAACTTATGTAAAAAAAATTGAATTTAATCGAATTTCCTCTATAAAGCACTGCTATCTGCCTCTAAACACAACTCAGCTGGTCGTGGGTATTCTTTGTATATGCTTTGTATCTATTGGGTCATGGGTGTCTACAACTGCTGGGTTGCCCTCAGATTTTCTCCAACAAGGGTCGCTATTTTGATAATTTATTAGAAGTATACATATATTTAAAAATAAACAAAATTATAGAAGGCGAATTTTATCCGAATTTTTTTTTGAATTTTTCCCTTGTCGAATTTCATCCGAATTTCATGGCTGTCGAATTCGAATTTGAATTCGAACCTTGTGACTTAGCTTGTATCTTTTCCATGTTTCTCCTTATATTGGAAATTTGAAGATTCTTGAAAATTTGTCGAAGGTTTCATGGTTATAGAAATCGCCAAAACGACAATTCTTTTATAAAATCATCAAAGTCTCTTCACTGCTCGGGCTTTTGGAAATTTTGAGAGCTTGAATAAAAATCAAACAGACTTTGGAAGGGTTATGTACCCATTGACAATTTAGAAGTTTTGAGAATCACTAAAAGTGCTGATTAAATCTTTTGAGCCTCCGGTTGGGTTTTTGAAGGTTCGAAAAACTTCAAAAATGCTGACAAGGTTTTACAAAGGCTTTAGAAATCTGAGAAAACAAAAAGGACTTTGAGAGTTGGAAAATTTTGAAAGTCTGTAACAATTAACATGGCAAAGCTGAACACAAACTGATTGAACTGAGTTATTACCTTAGCTAGAATTTTGAAAAAGGACTAGTGCAAAATTGGAGGTAACAACTTTTAGCCCGATTAATTAGACTAAGTTTAAGCAAAATCTTTCCATGAGAGATTTTGGTGCTGTAGCTCATAGACAATTAGAATTTAAGAATATGGCTTTTGGTGCAGATTGTCAGGAAATAGAGAATTGCTAAAATATATGTGAATGCAGATAGAGAGGGATTTAGACAGTGAAAGGGAGAAAAAATTAGTTAAATTAGCTCGGAGGACACAAAATGATGAAAGCTTCAAAGAAAATGGGAGAATCCTTGCATGTTGAAGAAAATATTCTTAAAGATATGAAATAGCTGTAAGAAAGAAATCAAATTATTCGAAGAAGGCTCAAATAATTAAATACTAATCAGAAAAGAAGAAAACAATTTAATTGCAATCACTGATAGACACAGAGGAGCAGATTGCTTATAAGGTAGAAATCGTAGAAATCACAGGCTGACCATTGGACGAAAATATTGAGCTGGATGAAAGATTGGTATATACTGTAAGCAAGATATGCAAGCTTTTTCTTTGAATAACCCCTGATAAAAGAGGTTTTCTTTTTTTGTTTTGGTTCCTCTATACTTTATGAAGGACAGGTTCACCAAGTGATGCCAGCTATAGGTTCTTTTGTGGTGTGATCAGTCTGGGGTTATCCTTATGTAATCGACCTGTGGTCTTACATTGTTATCCTTTTTTGGGTTAGTAACTGGTTTGATGGTTTTTACTGCTTTCCCCATTTTAACACAAATTTATAGGGCTTTCAAAAAGATATTGAATTTTTTGGTTGAAATTCTAATCTGCTGAATGGCTCCTTGATATTGTTTCCTGTATTTGTATGATCACAGGCCTCTTTGGAATCAATACGCGATTCGTTAGCTGAAGAGTTAGTTAAAATGACTAATGAGGTTAGTTTATCTTCTGTGTTGCATATGACTCATGGAGGAAGTTTGAATTTTAAGAAGATTTCATTTGTGATTATGCTTGATTTTCTTTGCTCAATGTGGAAAGATCTAAGGAGTGATGTTGTGGTCCATTCAGTGTGAAAAACTACGAATAGAGGTAGCTGCTTTGCCTGGGTTAAGAGCAGAACTAGAAGCATTAAGACGTCGACACACATCTGCTTTGGAGCTTATGGGGGAGCGTGATGAGGAGGTAAAGCTCTTTTTCCCCTTTTCATAAATAATTTAATGGTAGTATCATAGTACCAGGTATAATTTATTTATATGCTTAATGAGAAGCTGAAAATAGTTAATTTCCAGGTTTCCAAAAATGTGAAGTTCATTGTGAAATCTGACTTTACTATTCCCAAGCATTAGATATCCCAATTCAGACATTAAAAATGTGGTTTTTATTCTATATTTACAAAAAAGTTTCTTTCCCTACACTACCAGTAGATTTCCCAATTTAGACAATAGATGGGGTATCAGGGGGCTCATATTATGTTGTGGGTGTAAATTGTAATGAATGTTGTAGTTTTCAAATTTGTTAAAGAGCAGGAGCATGGCTTTCAACTCAAGTTAATATGAGAAGCAATACATTATTTTTTAATGAATCGTGAAAACCGTGTAAAACACAGTAAAAATTAGTTTGAACATTTTAAGCTAGATTCATCACATGAATGTTTGTTTCTGCTTCCTATTCTGTTTTATTGGTATCAAGGTATTCTGTATAGATTCTGTAAGTATCTTCCCTTTGTAAATATTTTTGGTTCAGGCACCAAATACTACGATAAAATATCTATTTTACTTAGCAATAAAAAATGCACAATTTAATTTTTCTTATTAATTTTTTCATTGGAACCTAAGAGGAATGCAATTGTCGATTTGAGATTTCTATTTGAGATTATTAAAATTTAGCTTCCTGATTTGAGATTTCTATTTCAGCATATTAAAATTTAGCTTCTCGATTTGAGATTTCGATTCTTTATAGGTACTCTGCAGCCAGTAGCATACTTTAATGACTAATAATCTGGAAAATATTTGGCTAAGATGGAAATGTAACAGTACTTTCTCAGTTGATAGATATTTATGACAATATTGAACGAGCCCTAGTCCTGAACATTTTTCTGGAGGAAGAAGCCTAATTGCAAATCAATTTAACATTCGGATCCGTATTGTTTGCTAGGATTTATGTATAGGGAAGATGATTGATTGCAAAATCAACCCTTTTCTTTGCCTAAGTTTTCACTTTGAATGAATTGGCTTATCTCACCAAAAGTGTTAGCTTTCCCGCATCATTTGCTTTTTATTGCATTAGCACAGTAGTTAAAGCGGCATTAACAATACAGGCTCCACAATTGTAAAACTCCACTTCATCATTCCAAGCTACCTTATTTGGTTCATTTGGCTGGAGAGGGATAGAAGATTTTTTGGTGGCACCTAATCTTCCATTAGAATGTTTATAAGAAAACCACTTCCAATATTCTTGCAGCCACAATAGCTAATGCAAAAGACGAAGTCTTTCTTCTCGCATGCACTGAGGAGTTGGCTATTCAAAGGAGACGTTTACTCATGTTCTAGTACATCAATCCACTTTCTCCATGATTCCTAGAATGGGCTAGTCCCATTTCATTTCTTGTTTTCTCAAACTGAAATTTAATGGAGCTTGTGTTTTAAATCTGGGGATCACTAGTCTGGGTGGAAGAATAAGGATTAAAGTGGGTTACATGAGCTATTGATTATACATTGGTGTCCAAAGAAATAACTTCGTAGAAGTGAATGCTCTCCTACAAAAGGTATATTCCATTCCAATTGATCTCTTTTAAATATCTACTACTAGTAGTTCTGGAAATTAAATACTTATACAACACTCATATGCCACTACATGCTACATTTGAGCCAGCTAGTAGATAGAAGTGGAGGTGGGGAAGAGTCCATGCAATTTGAAGAGGGATGATGGCCTCAAAGAAAGGAAAGAGATATTATTTTAATGTCTGTAAGTGACCAAAATAGGTCAATGAGACTTGAAATTACTGCTAGAGATGTTAGCAAGGGGAGCTAAAAAGAGCCTCCAAAGAAGCTACAAACTAAATAAAGCAAAAAATGAAAAATGAAGGGTCAACCTAGAGTGGGCAAAGCCAAGTCTCATTAGAAGGGAAAGAACCTATGAAACTACCATAAAGACTAAAATAGTCCAGAGACCCAAGAGAAAGGTCTCTTCACCAAAGAAAATAGAACCAAGGATGTCAAAATGGGCGAACTAGGTCTAATTTGTATCATGAAAAGAAGAGCTAACAGACTAGTTAGTAACAGTGAAGTATGATTCAAGATTTAATGATGTCTGCTGTAAAATTTTCTTGGGAAAGGTTCTTGGCTAGATGACCCTAGGTAGGCATGAATAGTGTTGACCCTAAACTTTGTAGAAGCTCTCTTAACATTTATGTCTGAAGATCCTCTACCATCTAAGAATCTATTGGAGGTAACAAAACTAGTGATGTGTGTGCTTGAATAAGAGGCCTCCATTGGGATTGAGACACAAAAGTGACGTAGTGCCTTGGGTGGTGCCTTAAATGAGAGGTGGGATTTTGTGATCCAAGCATGTGTAGAGGTAGTGCATGTTGAAGCACATTTTCTTATTGATCTGTTATCAATTGTGTGAAAACTTGTGGAGTCTTGAGGGCATCTATTGTGTCCAATACCAGCAACAAGTTGAAAAATTGAGGTGATCAATCTAGTGGCCCTAGGGCTCCCTTGTAATGCCTTACGCTTGAAGGTATTGTTCTCCCTTAAGCAAAGAGGCAAACATTGCTGAGCTAGGTACCAAACAAAATTATATGTAGGGAGCCACTAGTTTCTCCGTACAAGCAATGTTATCTTCCCTATATCTCATATATACAGGGCATATGAAATAAAGTACTCCATGTTTGCTTCACGGAGGAGGCAAAATTGGCACATCTTGACCTTGTGTTGAATGTGATGATTTATCTCAATCACAAAGCTAGTGTGAGCATATTATCAAGCACTTGAGGGGCATCATTTATCTATGGGATCAATGATATTGAAGGTAGTTACGTTGAATAATGATACCATTCATTATTTGCAAGAACTGATTGACATAGAATGCAAGCTTAGATTGAGAAGATGAAGAGAGATCCAAATGAACTAGATATATTATTGGTAGATGTCATCTTTGATAGGTCAAATGATCACTGCTTTAGGGGGAAGAAGGTGAGTGGCATGTAAGAAATAGTGGAAAGTAGGGATCCAATTGACAGAGATGTTGATAGATTGAAAGAGTGAAGTGGTTTTTAGTATACTAGTAATGTCAATGTCTAGTGGGACCAAAAGAGGTAATCCTCTTTGATGAACATAGTGCTAACTAGGGGTATCTCATATACCTAGAAGCAGAATCACCCAAGGTTTTAAGTCTATGAATGTGGAAAGTGAACTTGAAAAGACACTTGAGTTGTAGGTGGTGGGCACTAAACTTGGCTTGGACAATGCATTGAGTGATTGTCTACTTACATTTAATCATATGGTACAACATATGAATTTGGACTCTCTCAATTCCAACCTAGCAAACAATCCCCGAGTTAGGACCCCAAACCTCAATTTTATAGAGAAATGTGCGTCTAATGGGTGTATTGAAGGAGCACCTCTTAGAATGGATGTCTTGGATGTGTATCTGAAAACATTGTCTCTCTGGGTTAGAGAAGTGTAACCCTTGCAAAGGTATGAGAGCGAAATGCAAACCTTAGATTGAAGGAAGTTCTTATAAATTGAATATCCAAGTAGATATAGGATGTCATGATTTGCTTCCTTTTGAAGGAGATATGGAACCTTGAAAGAGCATATTTGGTATTGAAGACCATAACCTTAGATGGTATCAACTTTCCACAGTCCATAGATTATAGAACAAAAACTTCTGGATTAAATTGTGTATGCTTATTTGATCTTATTTTATTGACTATAACCTTAGTTTCATCAAGATTCACTATCAACAACTTAAGCTCACAAAAGTTTGCAAAAACATAAATTTGTCTTTGCAAGCCCTTGGGGGAGTGAAAGGAAAACATCTATCAACAAAGAGAAGTGCAATAATCAAGACATGATGCAATAAACACCCATCAATCGCATGAGTGTGTTTCCGAAGGAAATCCTCAAGATCATCAATGTAAAGACCAAAGAATGTTGTGAAGAGAGACCACCCTTGCTTGACGCCAATGTGTTGACGTGTTTTTTGTACATAGCCAAACACAGAATAAAATACCCAAATGGTACCTTATCCTCTCTTGATTAAAGCCTCTGAATGCTGAAGATATCGCGAAAAGGATCAATCAGGGTGACTTCAAGGTTCTTCGTTGTAGGATCTCTACGTGTGGATAAGCACCAGTGGTTGTTGTAAATGCTGTTTCTTCAAGGGGTCTTATGCACTTTCTGAGAAAGCTTGTCCGTGTCACTCTCTTTTGACTGCAGGAACAGGATTTTCCTAATACTAACAGATTCTCAAAAAATAGCAAAAGACAAGGGTTTCAAGAGATGAATTCTAATCTAATCCTAAGAATGACTCAATGTAGGCTAGACTTGGTAAGATTCTACCAATTTCAGTTGCCAAGAAATTACAACTCTACTGGAATTGATGCGATCTTCTAAGGTGATTCAGTGATTATCAAATCATCAAGGATATAGATACTATCACAAAGATACATATCAATATTTCAACAATGATTGAATGTTTAAGCAATTTCAATATCTCCAGTTGACCACACAAGGCGTCCTTACAATCAGTAAGAAGCTAGTGGTTTGGAACATGAATCTCACCAAAGATCAGGCACCACACTTAGTCCTTCAAACTTAAACTTCAATACTACTTCGACTGAGAATGATTCAAGAAGATAAACAACCATGAAGATAGCCACAAGTATTGCAATAAAACACCATAACTTCAATATTTTATTGATCTCAAAGCCAAAATAGACAACAATTGTTCAAAATTCTTTCTTCACTACTCAATCTTGCTACACAATAACTTTCTTCTCTCTAAGCTCTCTATCTTCTCTAACTTCTAACTATTATCAAAATGAAAATGAGTGAGGGTATATATAGCATCCTCAAATACAATGAATGGCCCAGATCGAAAGAAGATCAATGGTTGAGATTTTGACACCTAAACCCTAATTAGGGTTTGTTACAAAAAGGTCCCCATTTAGATGAACATTATTAAATGCATAGCCAAATATTTAATTGGCACAAAAATCGAGGAAACATAGACCAATAGGAATTAAGTTGCCACATCATCCTATAACAACTTTTCATCTAGAATTTTGTTCCCTTTCCTATGCTCTTTTTTAGCATATCCAACGAATCTAGACACAATTCCCTCAATCTCAGCAATGGGAATCTCAGGAAGATTCTTCATTCGTTCTTCCAAGTGAAGGACTTGATCAAAAGCAGTGAGAAGAGCTGCCTCCCATCCAGGTTCGAGTTCTTTGATCTTCTCAATCAAGAACATGGTAGTGAACATCAGATCTCGTTGCTCATCTGTGATGACGTTCTCCTCCTTGCAAAAGATGACCTTGACTCTCTCCTCCAACTCTTGGATGTCCACATTTGTCTCAATCTCAATCCGCTTGCCAAGAATGGTACACAATACTTCAAACACCCTATCTTGAATTGGATGGATGACACCTTCAACTTGACTGCATTTGGTGTTGATGTCTTCAAAAAGGACCTCTTTCATCTGGAGCAGAGCTGACCACTGTAGGAGGTTATGAGTTCCTCCATCCATTATCTTTTCTTGTGCCAGGATCCGTCTTGGTGTTTGCCTTATTACTTGTAGAACAGGAATGATGACATCTCCAGTGTGAGTGAAAGCGGCTACAGTTATCATTAGATTATGGATGACCTCAAGGACCTGGATAGCTCGATGAACTGTCTTCATCATTCTTGTTGCAAATTCAACGGCTACCGTGTGGGATTTATCAATCCAAGAGCTCATAAGCTGAACCAAGCTCTTGACCCTTTCTTCTTCGCCAACTGATTCAAGAGGAAGTGCTTGTAAAGGAGATACTGCTGGATCCTGACGTCTCAAGGGCTGATTGAGATGACTAAAATAGCCTCTCCAAGCACCAACCTCTCTCTCAAGCCTCTTATTCTTCTCCATTTCTTTTTTAAGTTTGTCCTTAAGTGCTTCAAATGAATCGGTTGCCTCTTCCATTGCTTGTTCGGTGGTAAGTGGACCAAGCTCAAATGTTTCTAAGTCATACTCATCTGCAAGAATCTCACCTTCATACTTGTCCACTACTGGTGTAGCTATCTGCAATTTCCTGGATCCTGTCTCATCCCTTATTACCTTGGACATCTTTGCGGCCTTCTTCTTTTACATCACTTCTTGAGAACTTCCTATAAGGCTTTCTAAATCAAATACATCTTCTTCCTCTTCAACCACAACTACCCTTGTTAGTCTCTCCTTTAACCAATCTGGAATGGCGGATCTTGTTTCTCTTACTTGTATTTCTTTAAGTGGTGGTCCATCCTCTCGGAAAGGAGATGTCACTTCATTGTCATTCTTCTCTTCATGTAGCTCACTAGCATCAACTTGGGGAGATTGACTTGAGGAATGTTGAGGCGTTTGTCCCTTCTTTGGCTTATCATTTTGCACCATGGATTCCATAGATTCATCAACTTTAGGTACCATCTTCCCCTGACCTTCCCCTTGGCTTGTCCTCTTTTCATGTCGAGGAGATGTGCTTGATGGGTGACCATGATTGGCTTCTTGCTTCTTCTTGGAAGGTTCTCTTTTCTTAGGTCTTTCTTTCCTCTTTGCACCTCTAGGATGAGAAGTGTTCTCACTTACGCTTGCTTCTCCTTCTTCGGATCTTGCCTCCAAAGTAAAAGTCATTGATACATTCTGCTCCTTCAACTTCTGATGCTGTACATCTACCCATCTGCGAGTGCATGATAAAACAGGGGCCATCAAAGCTCTCAAGTCTAAAACCTCGGGCTCATTCCAATCTATCTTCACTCCTTTGTCTTCTTTCTCATAGGACGACTGGAGGTGTCTACCATTATCCTGGGCTTGATCAGCTACTCTATAAACTTTGCATTTCCTAATGAAATCTAAGGGTAGCCTGGAATGCATCTTTCTTTTAACCTCTAAATCACTTGGGAGATTCATCCAAAAGTCCTCCACTTGAAACTCATGTTTGTACTTCTTACCGCTTGTCTCCTCCATATAACCATGAGGATCAAAATTCTCCTGCGAGGCAAAGGATGTGAATGAATATAAAGATAATTCCTTCTCTGCATCTTCTGAGGCTTGAGTGTTAGGACACACTTCAAGTGAATTCCCTAGTATGATAGGCACGGGAATTCCATTTCCATGCTTGTGTCTGGATGCCTTCGCATAAGCTGCCAACTGTCTAGTCACCTCAAGTAGCACTATCTTGTCTGTCGGATACCTCGGCAACATGTAGGGAGGTGAAGGACACCCTTGAACTCTGATGTATGTAAACTTTTGAAACTGGATGAACCATGCACCATACTTCTTCACAAGCTCTTGTGCATCCAGAGATAGTCGATTATGAATCCCACCTTGCAATATCCTACTAATGTTCATCGTGAAGGTATCATTGACTAACTTGTAGTTACTTCTAGGCGGATGATGCAGATGAACATAAGAGTCACAAACTCTCATTTCTCTGGGTCCTCTTCCGATCACTCCTTTGTGAGGTAGCCCTGCATACTCGAAACTCTTGATTAAGGCATACATAACATATGAGCTCATGTGGAATGATTTGGTGGGTCTTAGCCTTCTCAACTGCACATCCAGACAATTGCTAATAATTCTGGCCCAATGAAGCATTCCTTTTCCTTGGACTATCACTTGAATGAAGAAAAACATCCACTTTTCGAAGTAGAAGGCTTGAGGGGCCCCTGTAACTCGATTGAGCAAAGTTATCAAATCTCTGTACTCCTCCTGGAAGTCGATCCTATGTGGAGTATTGGGAATCTGGTTCAGGCGAGGCCGACTTTTGAGCAACCAATTCTTATTGATGAGATTCAGACAAGTGTCGGGATCATCTTCATAGATTGACCTGGCTCCCTCTAAGCTTTTGTAAATCATATCTTTATGCTCTGGAAGATGAAGAGCTTCACTTATAGCTTCCTCTGAAAGGTAAGCTAAAGTGTTTCCTTCCTTGGATACGATCGTCCTTGATTGTGAGTCATAGTGGCGGGCACACTCGATCATCAGCTCATGACACCTGACTGCTGGAGGGATACCCGCTGCCTAGATGATGCCACTTTCAATTATCTTCTTCGCAACAGGTGATGGCTTGCCAATGTAGGGGACCTCTCGAAACTTCTTCACATTGAAGTTTCCTAAGTTGGTGTCTCCGATATTACTCCATTTGGACACGATCCTGGTCTCCAATTCGTCATTCTTCTGATCTTCTTTGATGAGAGCCGGGCGACTAGTAGATACTCCTGCCTTTGGAGCCGTCATCTTGATACCTACACAACATTTTCAAAATTAGTCCTTGAGCATTAAAGGATAAATCTAGAGTTATCATTTCCTAATTAACTAATCAACACTTAGACTTTTTAAAAAAAAGTGCCCCAAAATCAAGTCTTAAACAAGGATATTAGGATAATTTCGCCATACCTCCTCTTGAGTACTCAAAAGACTTGACAATGATGAAAGAAAACTAGACTTTGGTGGACAAGGCCTAGATTATAGTCCTCCTTTGGATGGATTGCGCCTCCTCTAGCTTCAAAAAGAATAAATTCCACCCTCCTTAGTATCCACACTTAGAAGAAATTCGCTCCAAACAAGCTATATTTCGCTCCTCCAATTTGCTATTCAATTTCGCACTTAGGAAGGGATGAATGAATGATTAAACTTGAACAAAGCATCCCCATTATATAGAGCGCTCACCCTACTCCCTTCAAGGCCGACTTGGCAAAAAAGAGGGTAAAAAATAAATAAAATCTCCAAAAAAGGGTGGCCGACTTGCAAAATAAAGGCAAAATAATGCCTTGAGTGCTTATTTTAAAAAATTAATTTTAATCCTCCAAGGTAAAATTTCGATTATTTCAAGGCTTAAAATTAATTTATTAAATGCAAAATGCTTTTAAATTAATGTGAATTTAAATTTGATTTTTCACATGCCTCAATTTTAGCAATTTTGGTGATTTAGTGCAAACTGGAGAATATCAATTTTTTGATCAAGGTCTTAATGAAGTTTTGTTAATGATTTCGCCCTGGACCCTCTCCAAGGGTCAGGAGTGATTTTCCAAATTTAGCCTTGAATATTTCATACCTTGACTCTAAAATCTCTTGGAGGGTAAATTCATATCCAGTTAAGGTCTTGCATTTCAAATTTTGGTATTCTGCATGAGGAATTTAGGTGGAAATATGGATTTCGCCCTGGATCCTCTCCAAGGGTCAGGAGCGATTTTCTCATTTTAGGCTTATAATCCACCTTAACTTAATCGTTGAACTCTCTATGCACTTTCTAAGATCTATTTCCTTGCACCACCAAGTCACTTCATCAAAATTTTGAAGGAAACAATGCTTTTAGAGGAATTTCGCCCTGGACCCTCAGCAAGGGTCAGGAGCGATTTTCCAAATTTAGCTCAAAATTGACATTTTTCAAAGTTCAAAATCTCTTCAAGGCATCTCAAATAGGTTTTCTCACTGAATTCCAGACTTAGCTCTATCCATCTTAGGAGAAAAAGTGTGATTTTGGTGTTTTTCGCCCTGGGACCCTCTCCAAGGGTCAGGAGCTATTTTTGCAACTTTGACTAGAAATCCTCACTTCCTCATCTAAAAACTTCTTCACCAAGCAAGATCATGTTTATGCCTCCAAACTAAGCACGAAAATCCCCTTTCCAAGTTTTTCGCCCTGGACCCTCAGCAAGGGTCAAGAGCGATTTTGCAAATCTAGACTCAATTCATCATCATTTTTCGTTGAAACTTCATTCACCACTAGGTAACGTCTTTCCTTATCCACTCCATCCAAATTTGTCTTGTTTCTGCAAGGTAAAATAAGAGGTTTTCAAATTTTCGCCCTGGACCCCTCTCCAAGGGTCGGGAGCGATTTTTCTTTCCTAGCCCAGGATCAAGTTTTGGAAGCAAACTTTCATTCATCATGTCTTTGAAGGCCTTTTCTACCTTAGTACAACCTTGCCTTAGCACAATCTTGAAGGAAACATGTTGGTTTTATAATTTTCGCCCTGGACCCTCTCCAAGGGTCAGGAGCGAATTTTGAATTTTAAGCATATTCCTTCATTATTTTGACTTCAAATCAACTCTAAGGCATAACACATCACATCCTTCTCCTATCCAAGGAAGATATAGCAAGATTTTGTCTTAATTCTACAAAAAAAAAAAGAGAACCTTGGAAATTCGCTTTGGACCCTCTCCAAGGGTTAGGAGCGATTTTGATAATTGCCTTCAAGACTTTCATTCTCAACAATCCTTCCTCACTCTAAGGCAACTCAAACATCATTTCAAACTCATGCCTAGGTTTAACTTCGTTCAAACTTGGAGGAAAAAGTAGGTTTTTAGAATTTTTGCCCTGGATCCTCTCCAAGGGTCAGGAGCGATTTTCCCTATTTAGCTTGATTGCTTCTTTGTTGGCCATCCAAATCATCTTCAATGGGTATAACATACCTTTTCACATTCATTCCAACCATAAAAATCATTTTGACTTTGCAAGAAAAGTGTGTTTTTGAGAATTTCGCCCTGGGCCTTCAGAGAGGGTCAGGAGCGAACTTTGCCATCTAGACCAAAATGCTTCACTTTTCACCTTGAAACCTCTTTGCTAAGGAAGATTTGATCTTGTATTGTGCTATGAATAGGTTCTCATGCCCCAGAAAGGTCAAAGAATGTGTTTATAAAGTATTTCGCTCTGGACCCTCAGCAAGGGTTAGGAGCGAAATTACCTTTCCTGGGCAAAACTCCTTCATCTCTTCATCTTCAAACAAGTTTGGAGGCTTCATCACGCTCACTTCACCGTTCATCATGCCTTAGACATCTCAATTTGACCAAACAAGGCCAGAAATGACTCCAATAGGATTTTTCGCCTTGGACCCTCAGCAAGGGTCAGGAGCAAAATTTGGGTTTTCAACAAAGTCCTCCATCATTTCAAGTTAAAACCTTTTCAGGCGGGTAGAGGGAGTTGTTCATTTTCCATTCATGTTCAAAACTTGGTCCTTTTTCACTGCAAAATGAGGAAAAATCAAAATTTCGCCCTGGGCCCTCAGTAAGGGTCAGGAGCGATTTGTCTTTGTTGCCCAAAATTCATCATTTTTCATGCTGTCAAATCTTTAATTGCCTCAAGTGACATCCAATCTTCCTTCCGGGAGACCCTGCACAAAACAAGTTAGCCAAAATTAGTGCCAAATAAGCTTTAAACAACATTTTTCGCCCTGGACCCTCAGCAAGGGTCAGGAGCGAAATTACCTTTTTAGGCTAAACTGCTCAAAATTTAAGTCTCAAACCACTTCACAAGGTAGAGTCAGGTCATTTTCAAGGCCAGGAACCAGTTAGCAAGTCCTCTCAAAACAAGGAATTGTGTTTAGAATGAAGTTCGCCCTGGACCCTCAGCAAGGGTCAGGAGTGATTTTTCTACTTCAGGCATCATCTTGTTCTCAAAAAATCGATCAAAACCTCTCCAGGCAAGAACACACAAATTCCTCTTCAAACATGTTAACACTTAATCAAAATTGTGAAGGAAATCCAGTTTACAAGAAATTTCGCCCTGGACCCTCAGCAAGGGTCAGGAGCGAATTTTACACTTTCAGGCTCTTGATCCATTTCATTTTGTATTTAACTTAGCTGACTAGACTCACTTTCTTCACTGATCTTGCCTAACTGACTCAGACTTGGAAACAAACAGGACTTTGCCCTAAAAACCTTCATTCAATCCTAACCTGAGACCTATTTGACCCCCCTGACCTAACCAATTTGACTCTCCTGAAAGGTTTACCTCATTCCAACAATCTCAATTCTTTAGGGAGACACTTAACAATTTTCCAAAATTTGACTGGACCCAGCTTGAATGATACCAAAAAAGAACCCTTAAGGTTTAGCCCTAGCCCAGACAGATAACCACTCACCCAAAATTCCAAAAAAGCAGAGAGAAGAATAAACAAAGAGAAAGCAAAACAAAAGCAAAAAGAGGGGGTCCCCTATTCTAATGGGGCGATGTGTGAAATGGTCACAACACAATGGTACTCTTAACAAAGTCAAAGAAGGCCATGGGAATTTCAAAACTGGCCAGCTATCTCATAGTCTCTTTATGGCAGTGTTGAGGGAGTGTGAAATGCCAGAGTCACATAACCTTTGAAAAAGTGTCTCAAAACAAAGTTGAAAGCCTTTTGAAAGCGGACAAAACAACGTGAAACTTTGGAAGATCACTAGTGAGTCTCCTCAATAATAGCTTAGATGATGTGATCAATAGTTCAGAAATATCTCTTGAAACGTACTTGTTCTCTTGCTCTCAAGTTACGTCATTAAATACTAAGGAAGCTTCATGTCCAAAATAGTGGCACAAAGCTTGGCAAAGGAACGCTCAATCATAATAGTCTTGTAATTGTTTGGGTCCAAGCTATCACTGGATTTAGGCATAGGATTCGATGTTGTTTTGTTGCCATGATTGTGGAAACCTCAAGCATACAGCCACATTGAAAGCTTGACAAAAGAAGAGTCAAGTGGATCAACTCCATATTTGAAGAACTTAGCTTGAAACTTTGGAACTTGCCAAAATTGATAGCTTTGTTGGGATTTAGCTTAGAAATGGTGTTGTTATCACTTTTAGATAATAAAAAACAATAGTAGGAAGAGGAGACAAATATGATAAGATGATCAGTAAGGTTGTAAAGAGAGAGGGCATAAAAAACCTAGTCATATGGGTCAATGTTGGGGGGTGCATTAGAATGTTTCAAGAGAATGGTAGAGGACATAAAAGAGTTTGAGTCATCAAGAGTCAAGAAACTTACATTTCTTTTATCATATGTAGTATGCAACCCTGTTTGTGCTATGATTTTTTTGTTTTGTTTTTTGGAATGTGTTTTGATTGTTTTTGCAATGTTTTCAAATAGCAAATATAGTGCTGAAAAATAGGAAATATTGCAGTACTTCAAATGCAAGACAAACAGATAATACTCATAAATTACATAGCTGAAAATTCCAGACTTTATTGTTGATCTGTTTTTTCAATATTATTCAAATATAATGACAACCCAGATCATAAAATGACATAACATATCTAAATCCCTCATGCCCACGAAATGCAGCCAAGAAATAACTCGAGTTGCTCACAAAATATGCATTCTTGAGGTGCCAAAATGCTCCCAAAATGAACGGCTAGGTCTGAAAATGTCAAGCAGCAGAAAAGAACTCCAATAAACACAGATTTCAGCTCTTACAAACCCCAACGGCTGCCCTAGAAACGTCACATGGCCCTTCAAGAAGTGGTATGGCTGTCTGGGAATGGTACGACCAGCTAGGGAGAAGATATAACCAGCAAATGGAAATAAACCCTCCTCAATCTTCTCCAAATGTGCTCTCTTCAAATCTGATAGACAGTAAGCATTAAAAGTCTGATATATAATCTCCAATATGCCCAATGTGACCTCTGAATGAAATCACTAAGTATTCTCTAGATTGTATCTCTCAACAACGTAGAGAATTCTGCCTGCAAGGGTTTTCGTCCTCACAAACCAAAGATGAAGAGGCAATCTCCTCCAAACAGAAGTAATATCAAAAATCAAACTCAACATGTCCAAAATGAGAGCTAACAAGTCTCTTTTATACTCTCTCCAAGAGGGTCGACCCCTTTCTCCCAAGCAACTTTATTAATTAAAGTTATTTCCTTTTATTTCCCCAAAGTCTTATTAAATTAAAGGGAACATACATTTCAAATATATCACTTTACTTTATAATCGGCCCCGCCCCCTTTAGTCCCTAATTAGATAATCAAAATAATGATAAAGTTAAATCTTTAAATTTAATTTTATAAACTTATAACTTATCGTTATTTAATTTAAAGTCCCTGGGCTATATCAGAAGTTGATATGATCATCAAAACTGAACCCGCCAACGGTGCTAAAAATAGTAAGTATGCCAATTGACTCTGTTAGTGCCCATAATTGACTTAGTAAAAATAGTGTGGGAGAATTAACTCGAAAAGGCTCCAGAAAAAAGTGTTGCGCTTGTCATAACTATTTGATCATGAAATTGGTCTTGATACGGCCTCCGAGATTCCCTAAACCCACTCATTAGCCTATGGGAATCAACTGAATAGGCTAATGGTCTCATCATGCTGAACTGGTTTAGGAAGGGGACATTTTATCATAGGAGACATTGATAGGCTCTTTGGATGGATGGTGGTTTGAGGTTGAAGACAAACAAAAGCATCCAATCCATAGATTTGTGTTGTTCATCATACCAGCAATTTGTAGTGCTTGAGTAAGAAAAGAGGGTGGGGGGCAAGAGTTCTAGTATAGGAAACACATGAAGAGTTGTTTCCCAAAGGGACCATGTCACTCATTCTTTCCTAAAACAATGGAGAAATGAGGTGCGAAGGTGGGCATGTAGTTAATGGTGTCTTCAACATCAAAGTGGATCATGGGAATATGAAAAATGTAAGGTATATTAGTTTGGAGGTAGGGAAGTAAGAGGTGAGGGGGGATAGGGGAAGTGAGAAGAGCAATGGGTGGGAAATAGTATGGGGTAGAGTGTCAAGGGCCACCTTCTAAAGGGAATGAGACAAAACCTCATATTTGGTTGCAAGAGTAGAGAGAGCCATACAATCAATAATAAGGTGAGAGATGGGCAAAGTATTTAATGGCGTCTCCAATTTCATAATGGATTGTCGTCAAGGGTCATCTCCCAAAGGGAATGAGACAAACACTTATATTTAATTGCAACAATGGAGAGAGTGGTAGTTGGTGATAAGGTGGGAGAGATGAGCAAAGTAGTTAATGGTTTCTCCAACAGCAAAATGGATCATGGGATGATGAGAAATGTAAAGTATATCAAGGTAGGGTGTGGGGAGGGGGCGGCGAAAGTGCCAAGAAGGGAAGTGAGGGGGTAGGGGTGGAGAAGAGTGTCAAGAGTTGTCTCCCAAGGTAATGAGACAAAAATCATATTTGATTGAACTTGTAGAAAGAGAATGGTAGTCGGTGATAAAGTGGGAGAGAGATGGGCAAAGTAGGTGATGGTGGTCCAACATCAAAGGGGATTGTGCAATGATGAGAAATGTAATGTATATTGGTGGGGGAAAGAGAAAGGTAGGGGGGCAAGGGGTGGAAAACAGCATGGGAAAAGTGTCAAGGGTGGTGTTTCAGAGGGAACATGACAAACATTCATACTCAGCTGCAATAGTGGAGAGAGAATAGTAGTTGGTAATAAGATGGGAGAGATGTGTAGATTCGTCATTGGTATCACCAATGTCAAAGTAGATTTTGGGCTGAAGAGAAATATAAGGTATATTGGTGGGTGGATGGAGATGAATGGGGCAAGTTGTAGGGAAGAGTATGAGGAAGAGTGTCAAGGGCCATCTCTCAAAAGGAACGAGCCACACTCATCCTTGTTTGCAACAATAGAGAGAGAAGGGTAGTTTCACTTGCTGATAAAGTAGGAGATAGGTAATGTAGTTGATTTTGTCTTCAACATCAAAGTGGATCTTGGGATGACAAGAAATGTAAGGTATATTGGATAGGGGGAGGGAAGTGAGAGGAGAGAGAGTGGAGGGAGAAGTTTATAACAACATAATAGACAATTGGGGGTTGAGGAGAGATAGAGAAGTCATGGATAAAAAACCTTACACAGAACATAATCCATCACACTCACTCCTATTGTAAGGTATCTTGGGATGACAAGAAATGTAAGGTATATTGGATAGGGGGAGGGAAGTGAGAGGAGAGAGAGTGGAGGGAGAAGTTTATAACAACATAATAGACAATTGGGGGTTGAGGAGAGATAGAGAAGTCATGGATAAAAAACCTTACACAGAACATAATCCATCACACTCACTCCTATTGTGAGGCAAGTAAATTTGTAGGAGTCAAGGAAACAAGGCAACTTGTTGAAAATATGAAGACCATGTGACTTGCTGTCATCGTCTTCTTTTCTGAATTAAGATAATTAATAATATTATTTAAGTTGGGCCGAATAATCTCTAATTTTAAGGGGAACTTAATAATATAAAGAAATAAATAAATTCAAATTTAAAAAGTATTTTTAAATACTTGGAGGGAAATATAGGGCCCAAGAGCTTAATTCAAAAAGGTATATCAAGGAGTCACCTATCTTCATTTGGGGATCATTCAAGCTATCCTTTTGCATCCAATTTTCAGATTTGAGCAGTTTATTCAATCTAGAGTATCCAAGGACAAAAACTCTTGTTTCCAATCTTGGGTGATTCCATCTGGGGATCATGGTTGTGCTGATTTGGGGAGGATATGAAGATATTTTCAGTCAGTTACTGTAGCGCCAGTGTTTTTGCAAGAAAAAATCATTATTTTGTTGCCTTATCACATTTGAGGGTTCTTGCATTGGTTTATAGAATTTTGGAGAGTTATTGTGCATCAAAGATGCTGGATCTAAATTGTTTATGACATTTACAGTCAACCCTAGCTCAGTGCCACCTTTAAAGCAAGAAAATCAGACATTTTGTGCATTGAGATAGTTACATCAGCTGCTGTTTGTGCTATTATAGTAATCTTTTATCAGCAATCAGCAATTTGGAGTAAAGTGCAAACCTTGCAAGGAGAAAATTCCTGATTTATGACGTATTGCAGATGCTTCTAGGGCAGATCTGAATTTTATTAGCATTTTTGTTGAGATCTCTAGCCAGCTGTTCCATTCCATGTTTAAAGTAATAATAATTCATCATTTGTTAAAGGAATCAGCATCAAGAAGGGTCAGCATATCAATTTCAGGAACATTCCACATTCCTAACAGCAGTTGTACAACTTTTCAGACTTCTAATTAAATATTATTTTTGAATTTGTAAAGCTTGATCAACATTTTGGCAATAAAAATAAATTATTTGTGGAGGGTTTAAAACAACGTTCCGCCCCTAGGGTTTGCTGTGATTTTTCTACAGAAGTTAGGGTTTATTTTATAAACCAGAAATTTACATTTCCCAAGTTAAATATTGGTTGGAACATCCTTTTTCATTTCAAAATATAGAAGAAAAAATCAGGTTTTGTCATTAAAATGTCTCCAATGAGTAGCCAAACTCAAGATCGAGCTACTCCAGACAGATCCTATTTAATAATTTATTAAAAAATCATGTAAGGGTGTTTAGGAGGGTCCAGTGTTGGAAATGAATTTGGCCAAAAGAATGGCATCACCAAGAGAAGAGTAATGGGAAATCTCTAGATTGCACTAGAAAAGGTGAAAAAGCTATAGGGAAGTAACGAGCTACAATGTAAGTGTTATGAAGGGGTGGGCTCTTGCTAACATGAAACCGAATCTATCTAGAATGCTCATTAGAAGTGACTAAAGAATCCAGAAAACAGAGGTTGTCCCAAATGAGACAAGCAAATTCCCAAAGCTGTGAACACCACTAGATGTATTTCTTGCCTAAGGTAGACGCCTTGTGATAATTAATAATAGGAACTTCAACCAGCTAATCTTGGAGAGCCTAAACTGCAGACTTAGAAATGGATTTGGTCCTGACTAATTAATCGTTCTTTTGGGGAAGATTAATGAATTATTTTATCTTTTATGGTTGGCCCTGATGATTAATTAATTAATCTTGGAGATTTGCTTGGATGGTTCGTTCAAGGATCAAAGATTGCAGACCATGGAGTGGATGGAGCATTTCCTGTGTTCTGTATTGTATAATAATTCTGTGTTCAGAATCTCTGGATCATGTGTGGCTTGAGCATTTTTGTCTAATCATCATTTAGATTGGGAAGGCTGTCATTAAGTGGGCATGTCGGTGTAATGCTACTTTTCTATCTTGACATCTTTTGTTATGATTCCTTGATTGGTGTAAGGCTTGGCAAATAAATCTTGGGATGATCACTCTAATTGGGCTTTCTGTATGTCCTTAACTTACACCATACAAAGAGATGTTAGCATGCAATAGAGGCTTTGTCCACCCATTTATAATCACATCAGCATTCTATTCTCTTATTTATTGGGTATATTCACCCCAGAATCATGTTTTGCATGTTATTATGTCTATAGAAATTTCATTTCTGTTTGTCATGGAACATTGCACCTAAACAAATCACATTGCCCATGGCCATTTTCCTTCATTATGGGGCCTTTTCCCCAGGTTCTAATTACAAACAAACTAATTAATATTCTCATTTTGGTAGAATACGTAATAAATTAATTTGATTTTCGTTTGGGCCTATCTAATATCATGTATGTGTACGGATTATCATATAAAGAGATCTATATTTGCAATCCATATTCCGTATATGCTGAAGACCTGAAAAGTTGGTGTTCTTAATTTCTCAAACATTCATTTTTCCAGTAGTTTCTGACCTTGCCTGTTAGCATCATAATTTGAATCTGAACAAATTTGAATACTTATTTGAAACATAACTCCCCTAGCTCATTTTTCTATAAGGAAATGCAAAAATGCCTCACTAGTGAAATTTAATTGATTCTCATAATGCAGTGCAATTATTTTGTAATGAGATGGGGTTCTTACATAGTGTGTCGGTTAAGTGGTGGTGGTGGTGTTGTGGCCACCAAGGTCTAAACCCTGTTGGGCCACTATGATCACATGCTTGTGCCTTTGCTGATCCAATGTGTTGGTGGGTTTGAGCCTCAGCTTTGATAAAATGGGGATGAGGTCCCCTGTTTGTGACCTCACCGGTTCATAGTTCTAGGTCAAAAGTGTTTCACATGGGGCTAGAGGACGTAGCGTTTCTGTGTCACTGGTCACATTTAAAAGTTTACCAGGTACTTAAATTTTCCAAAAAAAGAAAAAATGATTTGGTAATGAGATGGTAATGTACATGCTCAGGAAAACATAAGATTTACACTAAAATGGGTGTGCCACAAATGATTATAAGGTTGTTTTATTGAGTACCATACACCTTTAACAAGGAAGCAACCTCTACTTCAGATATGAGATAAAAGCAAAAGGTTAGTGTAACCGTATCCTTTAATTCTTGGCCACACACTTTCTAGCAGATGTTCCTGTACAAAACTGTGATGTTAACAAATACCGTTTCATGCAAAAAAAAAGACATACATACTTTCTGTAATTTTTCAGGATAAGCCTAAGCATTAAGCATTTTTTTCTTTTTAATTGGTAAATTCTTCTTATTGGGGAAGTCACATGAGAATCGTACCCAGCATCCTTTGGGGCACGGCACAGCCAGAATTGGATGGAGTAATTTGTCCAGTTTCATCACTTCATGCTTCTTGAGAATTTGAATGAGCTGATCTTGTCCCATTTGAACACACACAGCGTACTTTTATCCATGGGACTTCACACTGGGGAATGTGAAAAGTTAAAAACTATCCAAGTAGCCATCTACTGCAGCTTTTCTCATGTCCGAAGTCTGATTGCTTCTGAGTTTGTTGAGCATTTCATTTAACTTTGCAAATGTTATTCAGAGAAGCTTCCAATAAACTAAAGACGAATCTATGGAAGAACTTAGCTTTTTTAAATCTTTTTCTTTCCTGCTGATTCGTCTGTTCATACTGCAAAATATGTTTTCTCGTTTCTTTTGGGTTCTCTCTTTTGTGTCTATTTATGTGGTGGGTTTGTAATTTAAAATATTTTTAGGGATGGGTTGCAGCCATATGGGTTAAATTTTCCACTGTTCTCTTGCTGATTTTCTTAGAAAACGGCATTGGTTGTCTTGTTTGGGTTTTGCTCAAAGAACATCCTGGAAGTTTGTGGTTCACCTCTAGAGCATCTTGTTCACGAGTAGACCTTCCTAGGTGTCTCTGGCCCCGTTTCAGGGGTGGGCAATTCATACTGGTGTCGGGGTGCACATCTATCCACAGGGGGAATACCCTCCTGTCACAATTTTTATAGAATATTGCATTGAGTCAGGACGTTTGCAAATGAGAGGCAGAGTACAAATCACTGTGTAGTTCATTTTAATTTTTTTTGGCTTGTGATAATACCAAACTTGGAGAACAAAATGGTAATCAGGTATTTCAGGTAATTAACAATAGTGTTTGTTCAATGGATTTAAGTTATTTTGAAAGAAAGCAGAGAGATGCAATGTCATTATTTGTATTTCAGATTTAAACACACAGCATTTGCATGATTGCAGTTAGAAGAACTTAAGGCTGATCTTGCTGATGTCAAGCAAATGTACAGAGAGCAAATAGACATGCTTGTCAGCCAGGTATACAAAAGAGTAAAGACTATATGCAATCTACAGTATGAATATCAAGCATTTCAAATATCTAAAGGTAATTGTTTTTTGTTGGTTGTTGTGCACAGATTGAGAAGTTGAGTTCTTCTCTTGGCAGCAAATGACTTTATTGGATTTGCAAGAGGTCATATGGAGTCCCATGTGGGAGGAAATTTTAAAATTTATTTTGAATAGATTTGTTCATTGCAGATTAGCTCACAACATTTAGATTAGCTTTCTTCAATCGCTTTTGTTGATATACTTGTGTTGGAGGTAATGTTTATGATTGAAGTTTCATTGGAATATGCTCTGCATCATAAATTATGTGAATTGATGATTCCTCTACCTCTGTAATCAACGAGTTGTCTTTCATATTCTTTGCTTCAACCTTCAAGCAAGGATTGAATTGTATGATAAATAATTGGCAAAAAAGTTCTATTTGCTTTAAGTTGTGCATCATCTCTTTTTTGTTATAGATACTAATTCTGCATTGTTTGTGAAACTCCTGCCTGTTTTTCCACTATATGCAAAAACATTGGACTGGTACAGGAAGTTATTTAATATAATGTAATCTAATGTATTATCTAATCTTCTGTCAGCTGAAATTAATAGTGCCAACCTTAGAATGTTCTGGTCTACATTGTTAAACATTTCTAACAAGCCCTGTAATTTTTCAAATGTATTTATTAATCAGAAAGAATATGACCTTAGTTAACTATATTATTGATAACAGCAGGCTTAGAGTTACATCTTTGTTAGTTTGAACATGCCCTTAAAACATTGAAACTCGGAACATTTCAATTTTAATAGTCGGAAGTTTTTTTTAAAATTTTTTTCAGAGCTTGGTTACTTCCATTTCGTTTTTTGGTTTTGTAGTAATTATCCAGACTAGCCCCTCTTTGGATAATTCATTACGTTTAAAAATGTTGATTCATGTGTTTTTCATGATTTAGTTTGTAACTTGTAGTCCATCTATTTATAAACTACACCAATTTTCATGATGAAAGAAAGAAAGCATGGTATATCTGCCTCTCGCTATCATTGATTACGAGATCATAACCTTGGGTTTAAACTGCCTATCTTCCTGAGAATTGATCAGCCACTTTTTGACAGGGCTAAGGATGCATTTCGGTTATACCAGTTAATTTCCCATGCATGGGCCTGCATTTCTATTTATCTCATTTGGGGATGTCATCATCTTGTCATCATAAGACATTTACATGTATGAGTACAATAATCATCCTTATCTAGTGTGACACGATAATAGCAAAACTACAATCTATAGATAAACATTAGAAAATGCCTAACAAAATTATGCCGCATTACATAGTGCTACATAATGCCATATGGTGTTGCATAGTGTTACACAATAATATGCAACGTCACAGACTATGAAATGGTGTTACACAATGCATCATGGCCATGCACACTGTTATGCGATGCCTCACATCCTTGCAGTGTTAATGACACACAATGTTACTCAATGCCACGTGATGTTACTCAATGCCACGTGATGTTACTCAATGCCTTGTACCACAATGTTATAAAGTGACACAAGTCCTTATGTCATTGCACAGCGTTATACAAGGACATGCAACATTTCAAAATATTAAGTGTGTCATACAATGCACATGGACATCACCCAGCGTTACACAATGTTAAGCAAATGCCTTAATGACCATACACAGTGTTATGCTGTTAAACACAATGTTTGAAAATATAAAGTAGTGTTATACAAAGCTTGGTGAAATTGTGTAATGTTTTGCGTCTCACACACTTGTTTAATATCATGTTCTGATATTCAATGTTACAAACTATAAAGGAGTGCTACACAATGTTATGCAATGGCTTCTCACCTTGCCCGATGTTACACAATTATATGCAAGTTTATAAACTATAGACCAATGTTAAACAATGCATCGTGTCAATATACAGTGTCACTCAATGCCTCACATCCATGAACAGTATTATAAGTGTTACAAAATGCATCACAAGCTTGTATAATGTTACATTAGTGATATGCAATATTACAAAGGATAATGGTTTTATACGACAATACTTTGTGTCTGATGACCTTACCTAATGAGTTGGAATTGGGATCTAACTAAATGTTAGCTAAATTTTTATGGTTAAACGATCAATTCATCTTTTTATGGCTTATCAATACATATCCTACCACTAGTGTCACCTTTAATTACTTATTTTTTGGTATGGTATTTATTATATACTTAAGTTTACTGAGGTTAATTAGTTATTTCTTCAATTAGATATATGTTTTTAAATTTTTTTAACAAAATTAGGAAATTAAAAAAAAGTAAGTTGAGTTTGATAAATCATAGTCAACCTTTATTTATTGAAACTCTATTTTTAGTGGGTTGGAGAAAATATTTTTTTGAATTAGTTGGTATTAGAGCATATAAGATGAACTATTGAGGTTGTGGACATCTATCCACTAGATTAAGTGATACAAATATGAGATTTTCTCTAGACAGTAGATAAGAGCAAGAATAACTATAATAAGGGAAGCTGATGATGTTGAGGCCGATTTGAACTAGAAAATGTTGTAATAATTATCAATTTGGTGGGCAAAATAAATATTTTGCAGAAAAAAAATGTTGGGTATTCATAAGACACATAGGGACGAAAAAGAGTAAGGACCAAAATCTTAAAAAAGTGGTAGCCTCTAAAGGTAGCTTCTTCAATGTTGAAGCTAAAATAGATATTGAATCCTACGATAGTAAAATAAGTGTAGAGAAACTTGACCAATGTATATTATGGATGGAAGTGTATTTTAATGTTCACAACCTCACACAACTTAAACAAATTTCATTTTCTTGACTCAAACTTGTTGGTCATGCATTATGAATGCAAAAAGGTAGCTCTTATATCATGCTTAATAAAAATTGTATATCATTCATAATGAGGAGCATGCGATATAATGTCACTACTTTCAGCGAGTGCAGACCAAGGTGTAAATTAGTACGCAAGTGAAATCCAAAAAACAGTAGTTCAATTAGGGAAGGATGTGTTGATCAAGTACATTGGAGGGTTGTTAGGGAACCTCAAGAAGCTTGTATTGATGGCAACATCCCAAGATATTAATAAAACATGTGTCCGAGCTCTCTATCTTGAACTTTACAAGAGAATATCTTTATTTAGGCAAAAGAACAAGGAAAAGCAAGGACACCAAATGGCGGAGGAAAGCATCAGGATAAAGACCAAGGAAAGTTCAAGAAAACCAAAATTTTAGTCCAAAAGAATGACAATGGGAAAGAGAAAGACAAGTTCCATTGTCCACATTGTGACAAGGAAATCATTCAAATTAGACGTGTTAGAAACAACACCTAAATATTTCACCTTCATGAGAGAAAAAAGGATTTTGATTCAAATGATAGGATTTCTTGTGTGGTGCATAAGGATACTTGTACATTTGATTAGAAATGTTAAAGGAGAGGAAAACTCACAAAGAGAAGTTTTAATTTTAAAATTTGAATCAAGGACAAGAAAGTAGATTTGTGATTTAAAACACGCTCTTAAGTAAATCCCATTGTTATAAAAGTTATTTGGCAAGTTGCGATCGAAGATAGTGCAACCCTAATCACTCAATTGGCTCAAGCAAGGAGTGAATATTTCCATAAAGAAAAAATGTAAGTTGTCATCTTGCATAGGGTTTGATTACAAAAATGATATTTTCGTTGATGTGATTCCTTAGATTCCTTAGTCGTCTTTGGAAGCCTATATCTAAATAGGAGGGGTGCCAATCATTTCCTTAGGCCTTATCAATATAGGTTTATGCTTAATAGGGAATTGTTTCATCAAATGCTTTGGTGAATGAAACCAAAATTTCTATGGTAAGGACTTCCCAAGCCAAGAGGCTAATTAATTGAAGTGGGAATATATTTGTTTCATGATTAGATGAAAATAAAAGCAATTGGAGGCTAATATATATTAGTGGCACGAGTTGCCCACATATCAAGATCATAGAGAAGTTAGTGAATTGGTGAAGCAAGTTTCAAAATTATTTATGGAGATTAAGGGTTACCCCCAAACTGAGCTATTGAGTATGAAATCCAACTTTTATTGATTGTGCTTTCTCCAACATTGAGTTTTACTATCAATATGCCACTGAGGTGAATGAGTTGAAATATCAATTGAAAGAACTTCTAGAGAATGGTTATCCACGTGCAATTGTTCCAAAGAAGGACGAATCATGGCAAATGTATTTGGAAAGGGATGAAAGTTCAAGTACATCCATTGTAATTGTTCCAAAGAAGGATGAGACATGATGAATGTGTGGACTATTAGGGCTTAAATTACATTACAATACAAAATAGCTACCTGTTGTCTCCAAAGATGATTTTCTCAATCAACTCTAACATGCAAATATTTTCATCCAATTAGATTAAACTTGGAGTATCATCAAGTTCAAATAAAGACATAGAAGATGACATTCAAAACGAAGAAAACTTGCTTTGATTGGTTGGTGTTACTATTTGGCATATGAAATACTCCAACCATCTTCTATGAATAATGAATGAGATATTGAGACCTTTGATGGATTCAAGCATCATGATTTATCTTCATTATATATTGGTTTTTAGTTGAATATATGAAGTATATGTACAACGTTTCAAGGAAGTCTTCAAAAATTTTACAAGGAACCAAATTTTATTGAATAGTAAGAGATGTGAGTTTTAAAAAAATGCATTAGTGTATTTGGACCATGTGGTTGCCAATGGAGAGGTTGTGATAGATCCCTCTAAATTTGAGGCCATTTTGAAATGGTCTATAGTGCCCCTCCCTCGATCAGACTTTGTCTAACTTAGTTTGACTTTGGTTGTTTTCTTCGGTGGTTTATGTGACTAGATGATACTCTCTTATGTGATGGCTTTTATCATGTTGGTTATGCATTTTATCTTGAAGGATGGTTAGATGCTAGATTATATGTGTATATACTAACCTTGGACTGACATATCTTCTTTATGTATGAAATATTTCTTGTGTTCGTCTTCGTGTATGGGTATGAGTCTGTATGGGGTGTGAGGGGATGATCTTCCGTCACCCACTTTGAAGGGACACATATTGCCACGACTCTCCTCCACCGATGTGCCTGTCCATGTTGGATACATGTATGTATGTTTCTCAGTGATGCAGGATTGCAGGTACCGAGCATCGACTCCACCCGAATCTTTGGGTCTGAGCATGCTCTATGACCCAATGGTAAAGTGGAAAACCGGAGATCAGTCAGACCCTGTTGTACCATCGTTCCCATGGAATGAGACCTATATCAGGTAACCTTGTTGTGTTGGTCATCCAGTCTCGTTAGTTGGTAACCCTGTTAGCCCTCGTGTTGTGTTGGTCCGCTGCGTATTGTCTGAGTGTTTGGGTCACAAGTTTATTTAATATTGATTTCTAGATAGGGGTTAGCATATTATTTAATTGAGTATTTATGATGATCTAATTAATTTATAAATTAAAAGTTGTTGCATCGTCTTATTAATTAAATTGTGGAGCAAGCGGATTTAAATTAGTTATCTTTTGGGAGGGATCATTTAGATAAAGCATTAAATATTTATCTTGTAATTTAATTATACTAATGGTAAAAATCTAGTTTTAAATAAATAATTATTTAAAAGGGAAATTAGTTACTTGTATTCTATTGCGCTTTTGGAAATTAATTCAAAAAGGCAAATTAATATTTAATTTATTTAATTCAAATTGCTTGTGTGGGAGTTACAAAATGAACTAATTAATGAAAAATAAAATATTTAATGGAATTTAATTATTAGGGAATCTTGCATGAGTATGGGAGTTACATTTTGGATAAAGCATATCTATTGATTTTGAAAAAAATGGGGTGGGGGATGGGGAGAAAAAGATTTGTGCCTCTTGTGAAGTTTTTGGCTCTGCATTTTTTTTTGGTATCTTCTGGTTATTGGGGTTCTGTAAAGGAAATTTGGAAATCTTGGTTTTGCAAAGGAATGAGGAGATTGTGTTGAGCCCTGGATTGGAGTGTTTTGTATTGGTGCCTTATTATTGCTGCTTGTCTCTGTTTCCTCTTCCAGATAACGTTTGGAGGTAGGTATTTGATTCTTTTCTTCTGTGCATGTTAAAATTTCTTCTTAAATTGAATAAAAAAAATTTAGTTTCATTGTTTTGTAATGAGAAAATGAAATGGATTTGGCTGAAATGAGAGCATTTGGGGGTTAGAACATAATTCGAGTGAATCTGTATATTTGGAATTTTAGATTCGAAAAGTTTTAATATCTCTCTTCTTGAAGAAGCTTTTGTCTGGTGATTTAGATGTCTATATGTGTGTGTGTGTGTGTGTGTGTGTGTGTGTGTGTGTGTGTTTATTGCGATAAGTTTTGTTGCTATGTTATCTGTTTGCATTCGGGTGTCGTGAGCACCCACGATGGTGGGGTATATTCCCACCCACCACCGTGGGAGTCCACGGTGGAGACTCCCTCCCAATCGACACTCCCTCCGTCTGCCTTAGTAAATTAGAAAGTTCAGTATGTTAAAAAGTTTTGTAATATTAATGTTTCATGTTTAATTTTTCTGAGGGTTAGATTATATATATGTAATTTTGTGAAATGATTTTGTTGGAATGACCCAGTACCTTTAGATGTTTGTGAAATAATTTTCAGATGTGGTTGTCTCATTGCACACTATTATGGAAAATGACAAAAAAATTCTTTGGGGTAATGAGTAGCAACAAATATTTAAATTCTTTAAGCAAACGATCAACCTAGCTCTAGCCTGATCATTGCTAAAATTCTGACAACCATTGAATATAGAAATAGATGCTAGTGAATATGACATGGGTGCCATATCACTTTAAGAAGGTAAGCCCATATGTTATTATTCATCAATTTTTAAAGGGGTTTTCATGAATTATAGCACACATGATAAAGAGTTATATTATTTAGTTTAAGAAATAAAGAAATGGAAGCATTATCTAATGGGAAACGATGTAAGGAAGTTAAGGTAGCAGAACAACTTCCTACACTAACCTTGAGGGTTGCAAAACCTTCTGAGTCTCTACAACTGTTACAAAAAAACAATAGATGTAAAAATATATAACATGCATGCCATAGCACAATGATTAATGTTGGGGAAAACAATTTCAACAGAAACACCCCACACTGCAAAAGCCACCTAATACATTATTAAAAACATAACAACAAATTGCAATATACTTGCAAAGCAAGCTTCTCGTAGAAGTATCCCCAACGGAGGTCCAAAGGCAATTCAATAGATATCAAACTCTCAGAATACATCACAATGCATAGTTGTAATACAATACCCTCATCAAATAAGGTTGCCTTCTAGGGCAAGCAGTGCACAAAAAAATTAATTGTTAGATCTATGACCTAATGATAAACAAACAAGATTTACAATGTTAAATTATCAACAATAAAATTTTATTATTGCGAGGTTGAGACACCATTTTACTAACAACAGAAGCATTTGTGCATATTGATCACCAATTATTAACATTATTTGAAAGTACAAACAAAATTGCAAAATTACATCATAAACCATTGAATAAGATTATTACAAAAATTCCATCTAATTATTGAGTATAAGCATGGAGCAACAACCAAATTAGTAGACATGCTTTCTAGACCCTCTCTTCTCTCCGCAATTGACATTATTGCTTTGTTGAAACCATTTCGAAAAGAGGTATATGTGAAAATTTTGTTCATGATGAAGATTTTTATTGAAGTGTACAAATGTGTTCATGATGAAGATTGCATTAAAGTGTACAAATTAGCTACTTAAGGTAAGCATGACAAGTTAGAAACTAAGGCTAACCTTCATCTCTTAAATGGGCTTTTTTAGAATGTGGGAAATGTGTGCCTAAAGAAATAAAGACAATTCTCATAAAATAGGCACATACATCAGGTGTGGCTAGGCATTTTGTAGTGGCAAACGTTGTGAAATATGTGTATTGGCCTTACTTGCAAGTGTATGTCTCTAAATTAATAATGGATTGTCAATTCTATAGTGCTAACAAACCCAACAATAGGAGAATTATGTTATACCAACCATTTTTTGGGCATTTTAAGGTTGTGGGGGAGTGCATCCATGGAATTTTTAGGTGTATTTCTAATGATAAAGTATTGTAATAAATATAATTTTGTTATTGTAGATCATCATTGGTTGCAAAAAGATACTAACTAGAAGTGATGTAACTGGGTTATTTTTCAAAATATTTGGATATACTTTATACTTATAGAAAGTATAACTTTATATAATGACTTAGATTTCTAAGAAAGTTTTGGTGCACCTTGTGGAGTAGAATGGATACTAAGATTAAATGAACTATGTCATTTCATCCTTAAATGGATGGAAGAATAGAAGTAGTGATTGTAGATTTCGTGCAATCGCTCCATGGTTATATTCAAATAGAAACTAAAAATACACAATGAACATTTGGCCTGTATTTACCACTATTATAATGTGGCTATTCACTTATTGACAATTTTGTCTCCATTTGAGGCTTGTTTTGGCTATTTCCCTCCTAACCTTTTTAATTTTTTCTTTGGACAGTGAAAAGAAGTGGTAAAAAATGAGATACAAAGGTGGATAACGTAGCTAATTTTACTGGTAAGGTGAGACAAATCCATCTCAAAGTTTAGGAAATACTTAAAAACATAATATATTTTGCACCCAAGGAGCAATGAGAAATAAAAAATGATGTTGTCCTCAATAAAAACTATGACAAACATGACAAGGTGAGCATGAAGTGTGGTTGATACTTAGAAATGGTAGTTTCTGATCAAAATAAATGGGAAGAAGGTTCCCACATTTGATTAGATCCTAATATTTTAGGAACTAAATATGATATAGGAATTAGGTGAAGTACCCTAGACCAATAAGGTTAATTGGAAGTCATTTATCAAGACTTCTACTAAGAGAAATTTTCATCATCAAAATAATTGATATAAATACATGATAATTGATGAGGTGTTTTATAAGGTGTTAGGGTTGATCCAAAAAATCCTCATTATCCTTGCCTTAGTTTGTTGATGTTAGACAACCAAAAGGCTATTTTTCAAAATTTATCTACTTGTAAATAGGGTGAACATTCCAATCACCATGGTGAACATGAAGATCCTAGCGGTGAAAAAATATTCCCCTTGATGAGCTCGACACAAATAAATAAATAGTTTATTGTAGAAATAATGAACTTGCTCTATTATAAGTAGTGAGTGCAAGATTAAAGGATTTTGTTAATGAAATAATTCAATGAGCTATTTCTTGAATTTTGATGAATTGTGCGAGTCTAGAGGATTTCTATAATTTTGATGATAATGTGTGTACATAGGTTGGTTCTAAGAACAACCTCTTATTCTATGACCATTTGGTGGATTATGTCAATATAGGAGGTAGAGCACGTGTGAAGGGATTTAAAGTAGATTTTTAAGTTCCGATTAACAAGTCACTATGGTACAACACTTATATAAACATTAAGATAGTGGAATACAGAGTTTCTACGCTCTCTTCTTAGAGTTTTTGACTGATTTTGGGTTTTTTCTAGTAGTATCTTGGAGTATGTGTCTCTTTTGATGTGTGATTGAGCTTTATTTTTATATTTTCAAGATTTTCATTAGTTTAAAATAAATTGTAAATAGTTGTATTTTGAAAAAATATTACAATGGAAACAAAGTTTTATGTGTTGAAAGTACAAACAAGATTCATTTTTGGTGAAGATTAGATGAATAATATTAATCTTGAGTGGATAATTATTTAAAACTTTTGAATATATACTTATATTTTTATTGTTATTGGTAGTTTTCATTTGTCTTTTGACATTGTAGTTGAGTCAATTTTAAGTAAGAGTTGTGAAATATGTATCTTGAAGAGTGGAGAAATCAAAGCTTGATGTAGTCAAGGATGGATGGTCCATAATGGATCATCCAACCTTGTAGTATAATTCAACATAAATTTGAACACAAAATAGAAACATGTAATTTTGTTGATCAAAATAGAGTTCATACATACCCAGAAGCTCCTCATATGCCAAGTACATCAAGCCCATTGACCCCACATGTTGGCGCATAGGCCACGATGGGCTTATTACAATGAAAATGCAAAAAATTATTTCAGATCCTAACATTCTGACTCCTATCTCCCTAACTATGAATGCTACTTTCCTAAGATAACTGAAGGTGTTATATATTAACTCCAAGCACTAGGATTGATACACATCAACCTCCATTAGGTTCCTCATCCTATTTCTAGTGAAACATGTAGGTTGGCTCTAGACAGTTGAAGAGGGCACACCATTTGTTACAGATAGGTGCAAGCCCAACTAAAGGTTGTCTTGCATCATATATGTTGTGTGATGTATTGTGTAGGCTTTGCAAGGTTCAGAGAAGTTCCACATGCTATCTCCTTTAGGTCCAATCCTAGGCTATTTGATAAGACAAAAATATGGTGAAGGGATCTTCTGGTCGGTGTGTCCCCAACTGCACCTCAATATGTTGTAGCAGACTTTTTGTGTTGCCTCCATTTCATTCCATAGAGGAAATTAGTCTGATGCAGTATGATATAAGCATGTTCTCTGGTATGATCGTGCATTAGACCCTCAAGCTCATTGGAGAAGTGTGCCTTGCATGTTGCTAGCTTTAGATATGATCCAAATCAATCCAAGTTGGTTTTTGAGATCCATGTTTCATCTTCTACTAGCTTTCAACTTCTATTTAGCAAAATATTCCTTGTATTACTTGTTCCCAGTACTGCAATTAGTCTGGCTATCCAAAATTTGTTCTATTTGTTCTAGTTGTAGTTGTGGTAATTGGCCCTAAAATGATGTTTTTGTGTTGTCATCATTGGTATGTGCTCCATGGTACTGGTAGAGTTTTGTGATGTTGAAGATTGGTGAGCTCTCCTTCTTAAGGTGCACCATGAATTCATCTCCAACAGTAAACTCCTTATACCACATTTTGGTATCCGCCCGCTCCTTGTACTTATTATTCATGGCATCTAGATGTTGCTTGACTTCCTTGTGCACAACCTCCATGTGGTATGCAAACTCTTATGCATGTGCACTCCATTTGTCTTTTGAGCTGATGTCTCTAAGTTCCACCACTCCTTTCTGATGCATTCTTGTAACAATTCAATTTTTCTAGTACTCTAGTTTACAAAATTGTTGTATGTAAATTTTGCTTGCGATGTGATTAGATCTTAGTTTCTAGCATTGTCTCCTACCAAATATCTAAGCAGTTTTCCCAAGCTTCTATTAACCACATCTATTTGTCTATTAGTTTGAGGATGGAATATTGAACTAAAATTTAGGTTCTTCGGCATCTTCTTCCATAGTGCTCTCCAAAATTATTCGATAAATTTGGTATCCTAGTCTAAAACAATGCTCCTCGGTGGTCCATGTAGTCTTATCACTTCCAAAAAGAATAGGTTAGCAATATGCACCACATTGTGAGTCTTCTTGCAGTGGACAAAATCCACCATCTTATTAAATTGGTCCACCACTACAAATATGGAGTCATGTACTCTAAGTCCTTGGTAATCCTAACACAAAATCCATACTAAAATCCTCCCAAGGTCTTTCTGGAACTAGAAGAGGTTGATACAAACCGGTATTCTAACTAGTTCCCTTAGCAAATTAATTGGTCCTACATTCCTGAACATACTTCCACACATCCTTGTAAATTTGAGGCCAAAAGTGACTCACTCACCAAGGCTACAGTTTTCTCAATGCCAAAATGTTTTGTTAACCCTCTAGAATATTTTTCTCTGATCAAATTCTTCCACATCTAATTTCTAGGAATAAATAATTGGTTCCCTTTGATTAACATGTTAGCTTGAATGAAGTAGTCCAACCACTTGCTTCTATCAATCACCACCAATTATTTGCTTGCCTTCTAGGCCTTTGCAAAATCAAGGTCAACTTCATACAAATGCTTCAACTCATCAAACCCCATATTGCCATTCTCATCTACATCATCAGGTTTCTTCTTCTGCTCAATGCATTCACAACCTATTTTGACTTCCCACTTTGGTGCTTCAAGACAAATGTGCAATTATGAATGAATTTCAGCCACCACATATGACTTTGGTTCAAGTTGCCTTGACTGTTTAGGTACCGGAGGGTTGGATGGTCCCGATATACCACAAACTCCTTTGGTATCAAGTAGTGTCTCTACTTCTTCAAAACATAGATTATGGTAGATAATTCCTTATCATACATTGAATATCTTCTTCATACATCATTCAAACTTATCATTGAAATAAGCAATTGGCCTCCCTTCCTGGCTTAGGAATGCTCTTATAGCACTACCACTAGCGTCACAATCCACCAGAAAGACGTTAAAATTTGGCAAGGCTAGTACTGGTTGCTCCATCACCTTTTGACTTGACAACTCAAATCTCTTATGTGCTCTGGATGTCTACTTAAACTCCTTCCAGTGTTCTCTCTTGGTCTATGTCATTAGTGTGTAGATGGTGCTAAAATTCCTGATGAACTTCCTGTAAAATCTCGCCAAACCATGAAAAGGTCTTACCTCTGTAATGTTTGTTGGTGTCAACCATTCCCTAATTGCTCTTACCTTCTCTAAATCCATCTTCAATCCATCCACATAGATACCAAAGTACAAGTAAACTAGCTTTGCCTTCATGAAACTGCACTTCATGATGTTGAGATCAACAAATTCTCTTTCCTTGGACACTAGCACACTTGTCTAATGTGGAGAATATGTTCTTCTCTCGTCTTGCAAAAAATTAGAATGTCATCTAGATAAACATTAAGGAGCTTACCTAGGAGCTGCTTCAACACTTTGCTCATCAACCACATGAATTCTCTTGGTGCAATAGCACTTGCAAACAAAATGGATAGCCACTTATACAATCCTTCATTGATCTTGAAATCAGTCTTTCATTCATCACCTTCCTAGATTCTGATCAATTTTGGTGAAGTATCTTGCACTAATTAAACAACACATAATGTCATCCATCATCGGAAAAGGAAATTGATACTTAATTGTGATCTTGTTGATGGCCCTTGAATCAATACACATCCTCCATTCACCATATTACTTTGGTACCAAAATAGAAGGAATCACACATGGAGTCAGGCTCTCCTAGACCAGTCCTTTCTCTAGCAAATCCTGCACCTGTCTAATCAACTCTTTATTCTTTGTTAGTGCCATCTGATGTATCTCTTTGTTAGGAAAACTTTCTCTAGGTATGTGATCTATATGATGGTTGATACTATAGGTTGGTGGTAGTCCTTTTAGAACATTCTCTGACACAATATGTTGATACTATTTTAGAAACTTTGTGGCCTCCTTTTGTGATCCTTCTCCTTTTATGTCGGTGCCTTTTGAATCCCCACTATCATATTTCCTTAGAATGAGTGCAAAATAGCTATTCTCATACTTCAATCCATCGAAGAACTTCCATCAAATAAACATATTCTTGCATTACGACATACTACTTTATTTTGTTTCCTATATGGGAATCAAGATGTGCTTCTTCTTGCTCATAGTCATGGTGTAGGTGTTCTTTCTTCCATCTCTCCTATTATACTACCAAGGTCTCGCCAATAGAAAATGGTAGGAATCATCACACAATACTTCTTCCCTGTAAAATCTAATGTGAAAATTGACAAGGCATTATTGACTTACGAAGATTATGTGATCATCTTGAATCCAAGCAATCTGGTATAGGTTTGGGCTTTTCATCCTCTTCAGATTTAGATTTAGGACCATCTAATCTGAGACCAATTTTTTGTGTTGTCATTGTCAATGGTGACACTACAACATTTGCATGATCCCAACTTGCATCTTGTCTAGAATAGGCTCTTTCTCTATGTTGATTTTTCCTTAACCTCTATCTACAGTAGGAATCTCCTCATGAGCAACAATTATCCTCTTTCTAGATGTCCCATGGACCTAGATGATTTGTCTAGTTCTTCCTCAATATAGGTTGTTCTAGCTTTGGGCTCTCTCTAATTCCTCGCAGTCACTTGGCAACATCCAAAGGCACAATTGCCTACTTCTCTACATGTCAAACAAATTCCCTAGAATGGTCCTTAGTCAAATCTTCTTTCATTCCTGCGTTATCCATCATTACAGCGGTAGTCTTATCCTTCCCTCTTGTTGCGGTATGAGTCCCCCCTTGGTTTTACCTCCTCCCTCTGGTATAGGCTCCTTCCTCTATTTTCCTTAGTATATGATGTCTTCTCTTTTCATTGTGACCAACCTTTCAAAATTCTTTGGCTTTTTCTTCTCGACATTTGTTCTGCTCTCTTGGTTATATTTTCTTCTATGTTCAATGCAAATTGTACGCTTCTTCCATGGTGATCATCCAAACGAAGATTAATTCCTCTTCAATGTTGGTTCTGAGAGAATTGTTCTACCATGCCGCCTTTTCCCCTCCAACTTCACCATGTCCAGTCTTGATGATCATTTTATGGAACTCCTTGGTATACTCCTTTATTTCCTTCTCTCTTTGTGCAAGTTTTAAAGTTTCTTCAACATTTCTAACTCATAGTTATCAGGTATGAATTTCCTCTTTAGTTTCCTTACCATCCTTCCCCATTTTGTAGTTCGCTCCTTTCCTCTTTGGTTTCTATCCAATTTCACTTCATCCACCAGATAGTAGCATGTCCTTTCATCTTAGTCTTGGAAAACTTTGGATCTTAGATCTCCTCATACTCGAAGTACTCTTCCATCTTATTTATCCAACCAACTATCTCCTCTAGATTCAAGTTTCAGGCATAATTCAGAATTTTGATCCTTGGCCTCTTCCTAATTTTAGTGATAACCTTTATCATTTTGATATGATTTGACTCTTTCTCTTCTTGACTCTCCTCATCCTACTCCTTGATCCTCGGTTCATCATCATCACTCTCCTCCTTCGGTCTAGACTTTATGCTCTTTCTCCTATCCTCCTTGACGACATCTGGCCAGTTCTTCATGGCTCTCATCGTGTCTATCATCTCCTCTACCCTTTCAACAACTTTGGCCATTACTGACATTCTCCTTGGAGGCATATTTCTTTTAGATTGGGTGCAAGTACCTTAATTCAACGATTTGGCTTAGCCTAAATTTGGCGCTTCATTGACAACACCCACAACCTGCCTAAGATCATCGATATATCCACACCAGAGTCTTCTAGAAAACACTGTCAAAGGATTTAAAACTTGTTCTGATACCACTTGTTGCAATCAAGGATGAAGGTCTGAAATAGATTGTCTAGCCTTGCAGTAGAATTCAACATAGAACTGAACAAAATAGAAACATGTAATTTTATTGATCATAAGCCCCTCATATGTCAAATACATCAGGCACATTGGCCCCACATGCTAGTTCATAGGCCACCATGGGCTTATTACAATGAAAATTTGGAAAAGTCTTCTGGATCCTAACTTACTGATTCCTAATTCCCTAACTTTGAATGTTGCTTTATAAAGATCATTGAAGGTTGTTATATACTAGCTCCAAGCACTAGGACCAATCCACATCAGTCTACATTAGGTCCCTAGTCCCATTTCCAACAAAATGTGTAAGTCAACTTGAAACAATTGAAGAGGCAACACAATTTGATGTAGATACGTGTGAAACTAAATGAAGGTTGTCTTGCCTCATATTGTTGTGTGATTTGTTGTGTAGGCTCTGTAGGGTTTAGAGAATTTTCATATGCTATTTCCTTTAGGTCCAATCCTAAGCTATCTAATAGGACAAACTTCTAGTGAAGGGATCTTTTGATCGGTGTATCCCTAGTTGTTGCCACCTCGATATGTTGTAGTAGACTTGCTATGCTATCTTCATTCCCATTCGTAGAGTAAATTAGTCTAATGTCGTATGATATAAGAAAGTTCTTTGGGATGCTCATGCATCAATGCTTGAGGCACCATATTGACTCCCCCATTTCTATTTTTAGTTTTCCTCACATTTTTTTTCCCTCTTCCCCCTCCTTTTAAATTTCCATTAAATTATGTCTTAATCAAAAATTAATTTTGGGTAGTTGAAAATTAAGCTATTGAAAGTGATATTAGGGGGTTGTGAAGAAAATGTTACAAAAGTTTGAGATTTTTACCAAAAAATAAATTGAGATTTCAAGTAAAATTTTTACAAAAAAATTATTTTTGGTAAAAATTCAGTTTTAACCTTCATTTACCTCTCTTCGTTTCAATTTTAATTTTATTTTTTCAAACGCTTGTCGATTTTAAGAAAAACTAATCAAAGTGCACCCTCTATAACGATCCAAATATTCAATCTACGACATCTTAAAGGCCCTAAAGGGCTCTATATTGCTCTCTACTTATTTGTAAAAACCTCGTAAATTTATATAACATGTCACTCTTCCTGTACCTATCCCTTCATTTTAAAAAAGTAATTGCATTGCTTTCAAATTGATCTTGTGCATGAAAAATTGATAATTGTTAAGGTTTTGCATAACTCAAATGTCTTGTTGAGAAACTCATCACTTAAATTAAATTGTATTGAATTTTTTATCCATTCAATCATCACCAACACTCTATTAGAATTTTTTTTTTGGGGAAATTTTTATTACAAATCCCAAAGCAATTTTTTTGGGATTCGTTTACTTGAAAAAGATTCGTGGGTAGGCTTGGCATGCTAGGTGGTCATGTCCTTGGCAAAATATTTTTTTCTGGATATATGGGAAAGGACCTAGTAGTTGAGCATGTACCAATTGTTGTGAGGGTTGTTGATACCTTTTGTTCCAAAAATTGAACAAATAAAACCTATTGTTTGAAACAAAAAATATCAATTTTTGTTAGGAAATGTACCAACAGTTGTTAGGAAATGTACCAATAGTTGTTAAGAAATGTAATAATATTATAAAAAGTAACCAATCAGGTGATGCCATGTCAGCTGCACAACTATTGGGGTCTCTTTTGCACGCCTATTGGTCTCACTTTTTTTTGGGGTTGTTTTGGACACCTTGGCAAAAAGCATGCTGATGTGGCATCATATTTGATGATGTGGCCCTGAAACCTTAGTTATAAGCAGGGGACTTGCCAAGTAAGCTGCTGTAAAAAAATCAGAGTGATTTGAAATTTCCAAGTAGGATTTTGAGAAGTGCAAAGTTAGGGTGCACAACTACTGGGTCCTTTCCCCTATCTTAGTATTTATGCAAAGACACCAAAATTTGGGAAGCCAAAACTTTTGCTTACATGCTTCATTTTTAACATTGTCTTTTTGAAGTGCTTTTTTCTTAAAAAGTAATTCACTTTTTTTTCTAATATATTGACTTGATATAGTATCAAAAATAGACATTCTATATGCCATTGTTAAAAAGGAAATTTTGTTGTGTAGTAATGGAAACTTATATAAAATCTTGAGTAGGGGAAATGCTTTGTAAACACACTATCTTATAAAGTGACATATATTTGTCTGTTTTTAGAAAATGTTTCAAGTCCACAACATGAGGCATGGATTTGGTTATTATCCATTCTTTAAAATATCTTCAACATAGAGTAAATAATTTTATATGTTTACTTTAGGTTCATAAATTAAATCTATGTAATTAGTTGAAAAACTAAATGACACAATTGATGTAATGAATTATTTGGTTTGATTGTTCTTTTTATCTCTCCAAAAATCTTGTTTCATATCGATTGTTTCTACACTTGAATGCTTGGACAATATTAAAATGATTTTTGGTGTTTAACTAATCGATTTGGAGGTTGTTAATTGGAAGTTGATATTGTGAGTCTTAATCCAAATGAAATTGATTCGATTTAGGATTTCATTTCAAAATTATAAACTCTCAAGATACAATTATAAACTTGTAATAGCAAAATCTCCACACATAGTTGATTCCATGACTCTTGTACAAGTTGGAATACCTTATTAATTTTATATATCTATTTTTCATTCCATCAAAGATGTTTTCATGATGATTTAAAAATTTATTTTGATGAATATCATGGGAATATAAGGGTTATTTTTTCTCTATTATCTTAAGTTTCTTGCTCTTGTTGTAAATACTCCAAAAATTTCAAAGCCACCTTCATAGCATATGCATAGAAATTGTAGAGAATAGTTTCCTAAGTATTACTTTATTTCAAAGTTTGTGACTTAATTTGATTCCAAAGTGAAAATAGATAACAATAATGTGATTTTTGCAACAATGAAGGTCATTTAGAGAAATGTTATTTCATAAAATTAGTTTTTCTTTTGATAAAAAATGAAGAAACAAAACATAATTGTATCCCCTTCTCCCTCTTCAAAGGGAAAATTAAAAACTCTTTTGAGAACTATTAGTATTGCACCATTATTGTAAATGGTTATTTTACTCTAGTACATCACATCATAGGACTCACATAGAAAAATATTTTTAACAATTGATGCATGTTCCTTTCAACAAATTTTTATGGGTGATTCTTCATTAGTCATAGTTCAAGGATATGTATATATATCATACATATATACATACATACATATATACATATATATACATATATATACCTATATACATATATACACATATATACATCTATACATGTGTGTGTATGCACACACACACACACACACACACACAGAGAGATATATATATATATATATATATATATATATATATATATATATATATATATATATATATATATATATATATATATATATATATATACGTATGACATACATACATACATACATACATACATACATGCATGCATACATACATAATGTCCACTATTTACAATTTTTTTTTTCATATTACACTTAGATGTTCTAGAAAGACCATGAGTTCATTTGCAATTCAAAAATCATTTGAGAGTGTGATGATATATAAAAAAAAGTGTGCTAGAAAAGTCATATCATAGTGCATAACTACATACTCTCTCATTTTATATGTGATTCTCCTATTTTACTTACATATACTAATAATGAGATTACGTTATAGAATGAGCAGTTTGATCATTTAAACTATCATTATTTCAAACAATTAAGAAGCATAATATGGTCATTGGTCTTCAAGATATCTCTTTTTTTTTAATGGAAATTGTAGAGGATGCATTGTTTATTTGATATGTGAACCAAGAGATTAGGGCACTCTCCTCATAATATCTTAAAGATAAAAATGCATTACAAGATTAGTATTATCCATAAATAGGGATAAATGATACATTATTGATAATCACCCCATGAAATTTATATAAAAGATCATTTATGGAGAGCTAGTGAATTTCTTTAGCTTGAACAAAAATATTGTAGGGCCATTTTTTAGATTATCTTTTCAAACAATAAGGCTCGTTTTTTGCTTACTTTCTTTTAACTCTATTCTCTAGTCACTATTTATATAAGCATAAGAGTGGAACTTTTACCCTTGCTTTTTTAATTTTCAAGGCATTTTCTCGCCACTTTTGTATCTTTAGATGTCATGCATGTGCACATATTCCGAAAGATATGTGTAAGGCTATGGAACCTCAAAGCAAGACTTTCATTTTTTAGCTACTCAAGATGTAAAAGGTTATCAACTTGTTTATCTTGATACTTGTTGATCCTCAAAAGGGATTAGACCTTTATGAGGCAGTCGGGAAGCTTCATAGGAGGGGGATAGGTGCCCTGTGAAACAATCTCCAAAATTTTAGAAGTTGGCTCTTCAAGATTAGGGGAGAAGAAAAAGGGGAGGGGTGAACTCATAAAGCTGGTTCCCACTTTTTGGTACATCCTGATTTTTGCTGAAATCATACATTTTTTGGAAAATATAATTATTTAAGCTTTAAGAGGTCCCATTTGAAGTAATTAATTGAAGAGAGTTAGATCAAAGGCTCTTAGATCAAAATTTCTTGGATAGAACCTCTCTACTTCTAAATCATACTTGCAATGGAGTCTCCTTTGCATCTATCAAATGCTGATAAAAAACCAATTGTACATTAGCTTTTGAGGGGTCAAACGAATTCATTTAGAAGTTTTGTTTTCTTGAGGATTTAGTCCTTATTATAAGCTTTCCAAATAGTATAATTTTTAATATATTTAAGTTTATTAATATATTTTTATTTTATTTTTTATGAATGTAGGTTTTTCACCGAACATGAACTTCTTTGTTCAATGCATTGGGAAAAATAGCAAACTAATTCAAAAAAATTCTGAAAAATATCTATGCCCTAGGTATTGATGTCTTCTTTCTAACAAAAAAAATAAAACTTAATTTTGATATATATAGAGCAAGTTATGTGTTCAAACGTACACCTATATCTAAATTATAACTAGTCGGACTTCAAAACTTAATAAAATAAAAAATATTCAACATATCACTATCAAACCAACTGCATGCCCTGGGTATTGATGTTACAAACCAAAATTTAAAAGAGATAAGTTTTTATCATTTATAGAAAAAAAATTATACGTTTCGGGATGCACATCACTCTTAAATAATGTTGTTTCCTGTAAAAAACTACTTTTGAGGGAGATGGAAAAATCAATAAAATTTTATTCAAAAACATTTGAAAAAAATATATTTAGAATCTACAAAAAGGATGTTACAAATCACTAGTTTACATCATCTCCAAATTCTTAACGATTTAAAAGTTATAGGTGTTGGAAAGTGAAGGTTTTTTGTAAAATGTTCATCTAAGTGTCAAAGTTGGTCAAAAAGTGGGAACCGGTATTGTGAGTTCACTCGGAGGGATGTCTTTACCGTTAGACTAAACTAAAGGGGTGATGCCCCTATAGTAAAGACTGGTTTAGGAAATGACTTATGGTTGTTTCAAGTGAGAATGTGTGTGATAATATTCATAGGGTTTCGGCCATTACTGGCCAAATATTCACACCATCATTGAGGAGACACAATGCACCACATACCCTTCATTGTTAGCCAAGAGAACATAATGTACAAAGCTTATAAGGCATATGACATAGCATCCAAATCCCGACTATGGGAAGCACCTACAAGGGTCTAAATAACGATGTAACTCCTAAAGAGTGTCGATCCCTTTATAAACTATAACACGATATAGGAAGATAATTCTGATCAAGAGATCCCAAGAATGGGTTCTTGCTTAATCAGAATAACCCCTACAAGGGTTCAACAAGAAGGTTTGAGCCTCCAAACTACGGTTTCTTGAAGGGCAAGCTATGGGAAGTATAATTAATCTTATGTTTTAGGTGCCCTATGAAGAGAAGAAAACATTCATGATCATAAGCACACCTAATTAGACTGAAAAATAAAGATACCAATATAAGTAGACTGGAAAAAACTCAAAGGAAATAGCAAAAGACACTTTGATTAATAAAAAGAAAAAGGCCCCATGGGCACAACTTCCATAATTCATTAAGAGCAAAAATGCCAAGGCTAGAGAAAATATTCCAGAAAACTAATAACATGATGAACCCTTCTGGTATTAAGAACATGGAGTTTCCAAAGAAAAATATTAATTTACAATTGTTTCTTAGCAAGAACTTTTTATCTCTTACAAGTTCACCTCCTAAAAAAAAATCCTAGTCCTTTTACAGTGAGAGCTCGAGGGCTTTTATAGAAAAACAGGCCTCTTTCTTGGAAGAGGCTGAAACCTTGATTTTCTTGTGTCAAGGACAGATGTGTCCTTCTCACTGGTTGTTAATAGGATGTGTGCCAATTGTTGATAAAAATCCAATCATCTTGATTTTGAGGTTTTTCATGATTGCATGGTTAGATCGAGGTCATGCTTTTAACATTTGTCAGCTTCTGGTTGCATGTGAGAAAGCCAGTAGCTGCGCATACTCTGAGGATGCTCGACAACAACCTGGATGAGGGAGTGGCTATCTAGGTGGACACATGTCACGAAGGCGAGCCTTCCTGAGGGGAACTTCTTAGAGTGAGCACAAGGAGCCGACAAGCTAGCCACATGGAACATGACACGTTTGGTGGGGAAACTATGCGCGTGTATGCGATTGCTCTCAGAGAAGACGAGGCAAAGCAACTTGGTGTAGATGGAGTATACAATACTCATAGCTTGATTATAATAAAATAATATCAAATTTGATTAATGTAGCACACGATCAATATATGCTCCTTCCACTTATTCTGTTCATATGGCTTCTCTTTTTTACAATGATTGTTATGATGAGGATTTATCTACTAAATAACCTTCTCTACTCTTCACACCTATACTTTTTAACTACCACAAGGTTAAAAAAATACTAGAAACGTGCCCCTTTATTTTCAATCCAAACGATCTCAAGAAGATAGTAAAATTTTAGCGATTATTGTCATTATTTTCTTTCCATTACATCAGATTGCCACTACTATAGCTATGCTAGTGACACTAAATAATAGGATAAACTCATCAATACAGAATACAATTATTTGACGAAGAATGATACATGGGATTTAGTTCCTCCTTCACGAAGAAAACTATTTTGATGTATGTGGATCTATTAAGCCAAAATTTTAGTAGATAGAATTATTGAGAAACATAAGGCTAGATTGATCACAAAAGTTTTTTCTTAGGTTGAGGGCACTAATTTCTTTTGAGACCTTTGCACTATTAGCGAAAATAAATTTCATCTATTTTGTTCTTTCACTTCCACCTTTCAAATGTGCATAGCATAATAGATGTATGTAAAGAGTTCCTTTCTTCACAATGATATTCATGAGACCTATATGGAGCAATCTTAACGATTTGTTCGTGATCCTTCTCTTATTTGTAAACCTAAGAGATATCCCTATGGTCTTAAGTAATCTCGTTGATCTTGGTATTAGAAAATGGATTGATTTATTTTTCTCAATGGGATTCTTTTATTGCATTCTAACATCATTGTCTACTTTCAATGCCCTTAAGAAAAAATTCTTTTTCTTATTTTTTTATGCACATGATCTCATCCTCATTGAAATCCTATCCTTGTTTTTCAATTATCTAAAATATTTCATTCATTAGCAAATTTTCATGCAAGAGTTGAATTGTCTATAGATAAGATTTCCTTGGTCTAGAGGTCACACAATATCCATCTAGGATTACTCTTTCACAACCCAAGTATCCCTTCAATCTCTTGGAAATATTTCACACGTTAGATTGTATACCTCCAACTTTGTTATTTCTTTTAGTCCAATTAAGCTCATAACTAAGTTCTCTTCTCCCCGAGTTGTGAAACACATTATTTACCTCTTAAAGTATATTTTAAAAATAAATTTGCCTTTTAATTGTGATTTCTATATTTAAATAAATTACATTCAAATTAAAATAACAAAATATTAAACATTTAGATATGATATAGACACAATAAATGAAAGATTTGGGAATGGCAATTTGAAATGAACTATTCAATAGAAAGAAACTAAGAAAAAAGGTTAAAAAAACATTTTTGATTGAAAATGGATGCCAAATGTACCAAGGAAAGTTGTAAAATAATCTATCATGGTTTTCTATACTTTTTAGCAATTTTAATTTTTGGAGTGTCCATGTATGAGTGTAAGGAAATTTTGTTTAGAAATTAGGCGATAATTTCCTAAAACTCTCAATTTTGAATGGTTAGCAACATTTAGGGTTTTCATCACTTGCAATTTCCTGCTCTACAATTTTCAAATTTCAAACACTCACCGTTCATGGTGGATTCTGCAGGTGGGGATCATCCCCCACCGCCTTCGGGCCCTGCTTTGGGCTCTGCGATGCTGATGAATTCTGTCACATCCCCTCTTGCCACCATGATGGTTCCTCCTTCTGGTCTGGGTGAGTTTTAGTCGGTTGTGACCTGTCTTCCTGAGGCTGTGACGATTGACGATCCTAAACAAGGGAGTTTATTGGTCACGCCCGTGGTTTTTGCTCCTAAACCCGATGCGTCAGTTGTTCATGATGAACAAACTAAACTAATAACTTAAACCTCAAAGGCTAGAAAAATGTGATGGTCGGGAACACTGAGACTATGGACCCCAACATTGTCCCCGTCTACTCTCAAACTGAGGAGGAAATGACTTTCGAGCTCCCTGACACAATTTTAGACTGCATCTTGCTCAACATGGCCAATACCTTGGTGGGAAAATTTTTATCTCTTCGCCCCACGGTGGAAATGGTTCGAAAATGGGTTAAGGACACATGGAAAGTAAAAGGGAGTGTCTTTGTTAGTGCTATGCCTGGAGCCCTCTTCCTCTTCAAATTCACTGCTGAGGAGGATGTCTCTCTTGTCCTTTCTAGCTGTTGGTATTATGGACGATGCAACCTCTCCCTTTGTTGATGGAAGGTTGGTTTTGATCCAGCGACTGATTTGCAGAAAACTGCCCTAGTTTGGGTGCGGCTCCCAGGGTTCCCCCTTGAGTACTGGGAGGAGTCCATCTTTAAATGGATTGGGAACACCTTTGGACACTTTGTTGGTGTCGACGAGATTACCAAAAACAAATCACACCTGGTCTATGCACGATTCTATGTTCAAGCTACTGTGAGTATGAATCTCCCTAACTTTATAACCCTCAAGTCCAAGCTGAGAAGCTAGACCCAAGCCCTTGTTTATGAAAATGCCACTCTTATCTGCCAAAAATGTCAAAAAGAAGGGCATATTATCTCTCAATGTAAAGCTTCAGATCCCATTCCTCTCAAGCTCAAGGGCCCCACTCTTGATGAAAGCCCTGAGCCCATGGTTTCTCCTAAGCCTAATGGCATGGTAGTTGGGCAAGATGTGGCTTCTGCTTATGGCCCTAGTTTGCTTTCCTCTGCAGTTGATGACTCGGTTACGGAAGAGTACCCTTTTTCTGAGAGTATTATCAACCTTCTCATATCTCCTAGAAAGAATGAGGATGAGGCCCCTAAGTCATCTTTGAAGGAGTGGTGCATCTCCTCGATGACCGGCTCGGTTCAACCTATTGATCAACTGGAAGATGGCGAAATCGCAAGGGGCCCCATTCTTGCCCCTGAGAGGGCTTGCTCCCCAACAATGTTAACTCACCCCACTCTGAACCTGAGCCTCTCCTCTCCTGGTGCACCTAGAGCTTCATCTAGTGGTTGCAAGATACCCGATGATGAGGGCTATACTACTTAGAGATGCAAAACTAGGAAAATAAAGCCTGATGTGGGGACTGACCTTAAAGTGGGTCGACCATCGTAGAGACTATCCAGACATAAGGAAGTAGCAAGGGACATTACCAATGGAAGGAAATGAACCTTGGAGATGTCCATAAAAGGTAAGAAATGATGGCCCTCTCATGGAAAATGAGGGGCCTCAATAGTCCCCAAAAGCTATATGCTCTTAAAAATTATATTTTTGAAAATAAAATTAAGGTCCTTCTCCTACAAGAGGTTAAAATGTCTATGACCTCCTTTTCCCTTGTTGCTGGAAAAATTTGGCCTGGTGCACATTCTTTATTAGTGATGCTACTGAAGCTTATGGTGGCTTGGTTACCATGTGGGACCCCTCCCATCTCTCTGGCAGTCTCCTCTCCTACTTTGCCAATTCTTTGGTCTCTAAACTCTCTTCCTCGATGGATTCTTGCCTTCTCATTAATGTTTATGCCCCTAACGTCAGGTCGGGTAGACTAAATCTCTGGAATGACATAACTGCTCTAATTTAAAATAATGCCAATGCCCACTAGTTGATTATGGGCGATTTCAACTCTCCTCTGATCCCCTCTGATAAGTTGTGTGGCCTCCCAGAGTACTCTAACAACATGACAAACCTTGCTGACTTCATTGGCATGAATGGGTTATTGGATGTGGAATTAATGGGGCAAAAATTCACTTGGTCCAATCTCAAGAAAGGAACGGATCTTATACAAGTCAGATTTGATAGGTTTCTCATTTCGGGTAATTGGGGAATTGGTCCTTCTTTGAAGCTCTCTGCCCTCCCCGAAACGGTCTCCGACCACAACCCCCTGCTCCTTTGTAGTACCACGAATCCTGTTAGGAAAAACCACCCCTTTAGGTATGAAATTATGTGAAATTCTCATCTTGAATTCAAGGATTGCATCCAAAGATGGTGGGGTACCAGCATCCCTGGCACACCCATGTTTTGGGTTGCCCAGAAGTTAGAATTGATCAAAAGGAATGTTAGGGGTTGGAACAAAAATACCTTCAGGGACATCTTCATTCAGAAAAAAGGATCTCAATAATAAGCTGACTGCTATCCAGGAGCACATTGATCATGGTAACTCCCTTGAAGCTACCCACATGGACGAGGCGGTTCTTCAAAAAAAATGGAAAGAAAACTCTTACAAAGAACTCTAGTGGAAACATAAATCTCGAGTGCAATGGCTCAAGGAGGGAGATAAGAATACAAATTTATTCCACAGATCTGCCAATATCCACAGGTGAAGAAACCACATCTCTTCCCTCATGGATGACAACAATCAGGAGGTCAAAGATGAGGACAGTCTTGGTAGATTGACTATAACTATTTTGCCACTTTGTTTAGGGATGATAGTGATACTGGGGACCCTGCTGGGGAGGGCCTTCTCAATTGCCTCCTGCCCCCCTTTTGCTGGAGGATAATAACCTCATTATGCCCCCTATCTTTGAGGGGGAAGTCAAGACCGCTATTTTTTCTTTGGGTGCCTTCAAAGCCCCGAGTCCTGATCATTTCCCCCTGACTTTTTTCCAAGTTTTCTGGGATGTGGTGGGCCCTGATGTTGTTCTTGCCACTAGGGATTTTTTCAAATCTATGAGGCTTCTTAGCAAGCTCAAAAACACCTTCATTGCCCTTGTCCCCAAAATTAAGGAGGCGAATAGCCTCAAGGACTTCCGCCCTATCAATCTTTACAAAACTATTTACAAATTTTCGCAAAGTTCTTGTCAATAGGCTTAAACCTTTCCTCGATTCTCTGATTAGCCCAACCCAGAAAGGTTTTGTTCTTGGTAGACAAATTTTGGATGCAACCATCTCTACTCATGAGATAATCCATTCTATGGATAAGTGCAATCAACCGGGGATTGTGCTCAAGCTTGATATCTCTAAGGCTTATGACAGAGTCAACTGGAACTTTCTCTTCAAAGTTCTGAAGAAGGTTGGGTTTGGAGATAAACTTCTAAATCTCATCAGGGAATGCATATCTACGGTCAACTATTTTATTCTTCTTAATGGGAGCCCCCTAGAAAAGTTCAAACCCTCCAGACGTTTGAGACAAGGGGACCCTCTCTCCCCTTACCTCTTCATTATCCTTGTTGAAGTGTTGGCATCTAATTTGAATTCCATGGTTAATAAAGGAGCTATCCTAGGCATCAAACTGAGCTCAACGACACCTCCAAATGTTTTGCAACAGTTTGTCGATGACACTATTCTCTTTGGAATCTCCTTTGTGCGGGAAGCTACTGCTTGGAAATCTTTCCTCAGCTTATATGCTCTGGCCTCTGGTCAAGACATCAACTGCGAGAAGAGCAACATATACTTCTTTTACACTCATGTGCAACTCTAGGATAAAATATGTAGAATCCTTGGTTGTTAAAGGGCATCCCTCCCTGGCACCTAGCTTGGCCTCCCTTTAAATGTCAAAGATGTTTCTAATTCTTTTTGGGTCACCATCCTTGAAAGAATGTAGAAGAAACTGGCTGGTTGGAAAGGTAGATTCCTCAGTAGTGCTGGGAAATTGCAGCTACTTACCTCCCTCTAGGGGATCCCTATGTACTTTCTCTCCCTTTTTAAGATTTTGATAGCCATGGTTGCCAAGCTGGAGATTATACAAAGGACCTTCCTTTGGACTAGGATGGAAGAAAAGAAGAGGCTCGCTTTGGTGGGCTGGGACAGAGTCTATCTCCCTAAGGCCATGGGCAGGTTGGGAACCCGCAAGATCTCCAGGTTCAACAAGGTCCTTATGACCAAAATTGCTAGGAAGCTTCTGAATAAGGATGCAGATTGGAGCAAGATTATCAGGGCTAAATACTTGGGAAATGGCAATTTTTCCTCTATCCTCAAGGAGGATGGACTCCCTAGGGGTCCCAAAATTTGGAACAACATCATAAGTTGTAGGAACCCTTTATGCCATGGTATGAGGTGGCTTATTGGAAATGGTAGGAATATCCTCTTTTGGGAGGAGTGCTGGTTGGTAGAGAAGCCCCTTTCTTTCTCCCCCTCCCTTAGAAGGCTCCAGGATGCTACTAAAAGTTTCTTCGGGGAGAGGGTCAGTGATTACTTCATCAACAACACTTGGAGGGCTTTAGAGGATTGCTACATTGATCAACCCTTCCTCCTCCCTCCGACTAGAGATATTCAAGAGCTTTTGGTGAGCACCTTCCTCCCCTTCTTCCCCAGGGAAGATAAATTCATTTGGAAGTGGGATCCCTCTGGGGACTTCTCTATCAAAATTGCTTACAATAGCTTGCTGAGGGAACCTGATCATACCATCAATTCGAAAGAGTTCTGGAACCCCCAACTCATCCCCAAGGTCAACTTCTTCTGGTGGATGAATCTCCACAATAAAATATCGACACAAGACAATCCGATTAAGAGGGGATTCCAATTTCCTAATAGATGCATCCTTTGCAAAAATGGTGCGGAAAGCCCGCTCATCTCTTTCTCCATTGTGTGTTTGCTTAGGAGCTTTGGGGTATGGTCTGCATCAAGCTCAATATCAGATGGATTATGAATGACAATTTGTTAAATTTGTCCCAAGAATTTTGGGGTCCCTCCTCCAATCCCCTTATCCAACAACCGTGGAACCAGATCCCCCCCTCATGTGAGATGGAGTATCTGGAAGGAAAGGAATGCAAGGATATTCAGAGATAAAGAGGCCTTTGTGGAAACTGTGTTTTCTCGTTTCCTAAAGTTGATTCTTAAGAATATCTCGGTCACTAGAACCTGACTGGCCTCCAAGCCCCCCTCTACTGGGAATGGAAAATTACTAGATACTGGAATCTTCCTCCCTCGTTCCCTCTTCTTGACTACTCCAAGAGACTCCTAAGGAAAAGCATTGTTTGGTCCCCTCCTTCCACCCATGGCTTTAAACTCAACTTTGATGGGGCTACCAGAGGGGGCCTGACTGCTGGTGCAGGGATCATCAGAACCCACATGGGGGCCCTTGTTGCTTCTTATGTGGGTAACGTGAATGGGGACTCTACTAATCAGGCTGAAGCAATGGCCTTAGCCTAGGGGATTCGTTTTGCCCTCACTATGGGAATCGGGTCAATGGATATTGAGGGTGACTCCAAGCTCATCATAGATGTTGTGAGAGGGCGGAATAGGCTTAACTGGACCATTGAGGGAACCATCAGGGACACCCTAAGTCTCATTTCTGGGCTTGACTCATTTAGATTCATGCATGTCTTCAGAGAGGGTAATGGAGTGGCCGATGCTCTAGCTGCCCTTGGGCTATATATTTCTGGTTTAAGATGTTGGAGGAGCCAACTCCCTCCCGGACCAACTGCCTTCTTCAGGGAGAGAAATCTAAAATATCTATCAATGATTGAGTTGTTGCTTAGTTTTTCTCCTTACTCTCCTCTCTTCCCTTGGGGTCGTTCGGAGGGGTTGGTTTCATAATTCTCTGTTTTTGTTGTTTTTTATTTTAAAAGACTGGTTTTAGTTTGTTGTTAATGTTGTTATAGTGTTGTTGTTGCACTGTGGTTCCGTTGATAGTTTTTCTATGTAAAGGGCCAATGCCCTGGTTTTCACTGCCTTTTTAATCAAAAACATTTAGGGTTTTCTCACCTATTTTTTCCAAGCCTTTATATCTTTTTGAATTCTTGACAATTATCTCTAGAATTAAGAAAACAACGGTAGAAATCTACGAGAGAAAATTTTGGTTAGTGCTAAGAGGAAATTTCCTTAGTTGTAGTCTTCATAGTAAGAGTTCGTATGCATAGATTGTGTTTCACACAGTGTGGGTTTTGTGATGTGTGAAAGGATTTGTAGCCATTGAGCCTAGGAGGATTTATAATGTTGAAGTGATGCACGTTCATGAAATGAAGGAGATAAGGAGATGAAAATATCTAGTAAGCGAAGGGGCTTTTCCAAAGACGGTTTTATATGTATAATAATGGTTGATTTTATGAGAAATATCTACAATAATGCGTTTTTGTGTGAGAGATCTTAAAATTAAATTGCCTAGTTGGTATAAGAGAGGATTTGAAGTGATATATGGATTTTATGATGGAGAGAGAGACGGAGATAAAAGAAGACGTATCAACAACAACAATTTGCAAAATTTAGAAATGAAGGAATATTAAAAGATAATGAAGATCTAACAATCAAGTATTAATAAATTAGGGAGATATTTTGGAAAAAATACAAGGAAGAACGAGTAGAGAGATAAAATTAAGATTTTTAACTACATAGCTAGAGTTTTTTTTATGTCAAGTATTAGCTAGATAATATACTATGATGAAAAATAAGGTTTAAGAGATTTCAATGGTCATAAAATTAAAACTTTGGATACTAGCACGCCAAGAGGCATTGGTGTCCTTGAGGAAGGATGATTTTAATCTTCAAATATGGGTTGGTAAAATAACTATGACTATTCACTTATTTATAACTATGAATGGACAAGAAAATGAGAGTAGAAACAAAAAATGAAGATTATGATGTATATATTTTCTTACCTCACATGTGGATGGTGTTTTTGGTAGCCTTATCTACTTCACTCAAAATGCCCCTATTCTTTGGATTTTGGATTGGTGTATCACTATATGCAAGAACCGAATCAGCTTCATTGTAAATATTCTAAGTGGATTATCTACTTTATCATTGATACTCATACATACAAAAATCACTTCTGTATTGGAAGTATTATGGAGTTAGGAGGCTAAATCAATTCAGATTAGGTAGGTGATATTGGTGATTATAAATGTACTTTAGGCTATGGTTGTGATGTATCTTAAACCTTATTTTTTCTATTAAAAATAATATTTTATTAATCTAACTATGAAATCTATTTGGATCCAACATATCTTCTTAGAATTTTGACTTCCTTAACTTTAGTTTTAATCATCTATAATAATTATAAAGGAGATGGGATAAAAATTAGGACTACATTCATGGAGAAATTTACATTCTTTGTTCAAAATCCAAGGTCCCCCATTCAATTTTGATGGTTGTATTTAAGTATTTTATCATAATATAGGATTATTTTTTTAGAAAGATTGTGTCACTCAAAAGGTAAAATTTTGAATCTATTGTAAAAAATCATATATAGGGTTCATATATAATTTAATTTATAATAAAATATTTTTTAGTATTTGAAGAATAATTTAGAGTGAACAACTATCATCAAATATTTGCTTGACAAGCAAGATCAACTATCAAATGTTAGGCTCTTCCCATCTATAAAGAGGGTGATATCGAATATCGACTTTGCCAAAAATATTCAAATTCAATATTTTTCATTGCTTCTCTAAGTTCTCTTGCAATAGTCATCATTACACTCCCTTAATGAAATTTTATGTCAAATTTTCCTCAATAAAATATATTCATATTAATGAGAGATTAAATAAAACAAACAAACTTTGTAGTAAAGATTTATGTGTTATGTTCTTATTATATGCTTTGAATTTAATTATTATTTTGATTGTATGCTTTGAATTTAGTTATTATTTTGATTGTATGCTTTGAATTAAGTTATTGTTATGATTACATGTTGACAATATAGCTAGTTAAAAATTTATATATAATAATTTAAGGTTCTCGATGAGAACCAAAAGCTACCACACTTGGTAGGGAGTCTTATCTTTTTTTTTTAAGTTAAAATAAATGACCAAATAAAAATATATTATAATAAGTTAAAATTTGTTTATTATACTAAGCAAGTCTAATAGTTGCATTATCGAATTCTTACTTTGGAGGGTTTCAATTAATTGATAAAATTTTAGTTTAGTCTAGACCTAACTTGACATTTAATGTTTGTAGATTAATATAAAGACTATGATTTGGGCTATCAATAATTTTTGTGTTATTTTATGGGCGTGACATGTAGACTAGCAATACTTCAAAAATAAAATGGAGACAAATAGAGAGGATTCAAAAGTGTTTGATTACAAGAAAATTCAAAACTAAAGCATTAGTTCCTTATAAGGTGCTTTAAGCAAACACATGAAATTTCCTTGTTGAAGTGACAAATATTATTTGACTCTTTGATTATTTGAAGAAAAATGAATGGTTGGAGGTAAATAGCTGAGATTCTCACAAAAGATTTTTTGAACAAACAAAATGGATTTGGATGAAACAAAATGATAGTTGATGAAAATGGAAAATCAACTTGAATGCGTGCTTAAATAATATCAAAGCCCGAAATATATTTATTATGGATGAATTATGCATTGTTATATCCAAAAAGACATTAAAGAGAAAGAGGAAATATTATCTTAATGAATTTAACCCTACATATGAACGCCATCAAAAGATCTTTTTAGAAGGTGAGTATCACTTGAAGAACAAAGATACTCATAATTCTATTGAGAATTAACTTACATCATCTTCAACACGAAATAAACTAATAAAAAAACATCAAAAAAATAAAATACATATGTTTTACAAAACCAAAACAATTAAATAAAAGACCCACTTTATGTTAAAGTGTAATATATTCTAAATAACATTCAAGCTAGACTCTATAAAAATGAAGTTTACCAAGACAAGATTACAATCGAAATTAAAATGCAAATAATACAAATTTAAAAGGTTACTTTTATCTTATAATTATATTATAAGAAAAATTAATCATCGCGTGTGGGCCTATTAGCTCAGTTGGTTAGAGCGTCGTGCTAATAACGCGAAGGTCGTAGGTTCGAAACCTGCATAGGCCATTTTTACTGTTACAGTAAATTTTTTATTAATTTAATTTAAAGTATATACAAAAGGAGCTTTCCTATGAAACAGTAAATTCTTTATTAATTTAAAATATATTTGAAAGGAACTTCGACGGCAAATAATATTCCACACGTTGGATCGAAATATTCAAAAGGACTTCTAATTAATGTTATACTCTTAATTTTTCTTTATCAATTATAGAGTTTTAGTTTTTATTTAAATCTTCATAGTGTTAAAAAAAATTATTATTTTATTGGTACATATTTTAAAATTCTATATAATTTGTTTTAATACATTATGTATGAATGTGGCTTCCAAATCTTACTAGTACATTATCAATTAGTGACCATACCCAATCAACTTATCTCATAAGTAACCATAATTATTACACATTGGATTTGCAATCCCACATATCTATGAGATAATTTTATATTGAGAATATCTAAATTATTCATAGTTAAATTGTTTTAAATCCTAAATTATACCTCATGAGTTAACTATCCCATAAAAATAGTTAACTAAATAATCAATTTAGTTAACTCATTAATTAAATTTAGTCACAAGCCAATCCCTTTATCTAGCTTAGACTCATAAATTAATAAATGAATCAAATAATACATCAACTTGTCAATCAAATGAGTTGGTTGACCTATTTGTTATTAATTTTGTATATTGAGAATATCTAAATTATTCATAGTTAAATTGTTTTAAATCCTAAATTATATCTCATGAGTTAACCATCCCATAAAAATAGTTAACTAAATAATCAATTTAGTTAACTCATTAATTAAATTTAGTCACAAGCCAATCCTTTTAGCTAACTCAAACTCATAAATTAATTAATGAATCAAATCTAAAACAAATCTAAAACAAATCTAAAACAAATCTAAAACAAATCTAAAACAAATACATGAATCATACAAATTGTTGTCCACACCCTCATAAATATCTATCTTCTTGTTGCTAAAGGTATGAAATTTCTTCAAAATTTCCATCAAATTCTCATACAAAGATTACTACAAGTCTGCCATGATATTTCAGTCATATCACAATCAACAAACCACCAAAACCAACCTTTTATACTAAAAAATGGTAACTCAAAAGTTTGCTCCATTAACTAAATGAAAGGAAAAGCA